>NC_143216.1:3058672-3364539 GCF_030267445.1 Bombyx mandarina
TTCCATTTTCCCAGTCTCCTCTGTACCTGAGGCCCTTCCTCTTCAACGAGAACATTGTCGTCAGCGAACAGTACACACCAGAGTGTGATGTTAGGTTTGGTAGATGTCCGATGTTAGGTCATCCATTATTAAGATGAACAGGTAAGGGCTTAAAGCTGATCCCTGGTGTAAGCCTACCGCCACACTGAACTCATCGGTATCGCCAGCTGCGGAGCGTGCGTACAAAATTTAAATTTTCGTACCTACCATACAATTGATACGTAGACTTCAAGTTTCAAGATGAGTTGGAACGCATTCACGATGTAATAATTTTTTTTTTATTGCTTTGATGGGTGGACTAGCTCACAGCCCACCTGGTGTTAAGTGGTCACTGGAACCCATAGATATCTACAACTTAAATGCACCACCCACCATGAGATATAAGTTCTAAGGTCTCAGTATAGTTACAACGGCTGCCCCACTCTTCAAGCCGAAACGCATTACTGCAGAAATGCGGCAGAGTGGTGGTACCTACCCGTGCGGACTCACAAGAGGTCCTACCACCAGTGTAAGAAGTATATATCGGCTCTGGTAACTACATATATAGTGGTGATTACCTGGTGGTGATTACTGGACCGTACATGGAACGTAAGCTCGTTCTATGCGTAAAAAAACCATAGCAGCTTAATAACAAACACTCATTAAAATAAAGCAGACTGTAATCTTCAACGTAGCTGTCCAATTTTACTAACAACTCGTCTAATGACGAAAGTTAACCAGACCCGGGACCTGGTTGCGGTCTTGTAAAGAATAACTTCTGACTTAATCTGATGAGACAAATTAAATGTTGCTAATTTTGAATATTTTATGAAACGTTCAAAAATTTGCTTGTACGAAATAAGATTTTTGTAAAAAAAACTTACTCCTACCAGGGCGAAAGCTCGTGGAGTACCGAGCCGGGGTCCAGAAGCGAAGCTCCGGTGGGGTCCCGGGGCGAAGCCCGGGCGGGGGGTAGGGGGGCCAGGCCCTCCCATACTCATAAAAACAATTGAACTGTTTTTTGATATTTAAATAAACTTCTACTAATTGAATAAGAACTGTCTGATGAACTGATCTTTGTTTAATACTTCACTATTAAATTTTATTGCCTTTTGTTTATTTCACTTTTACACTAAACACAATATTGCAAATTACCCGAGTACAACAATGGCGGAGAATTTTAGGTGCGTGAGAGCAGACGTAGACACTAACGCGCATGCACACTTGTCAGTACCCAAAAAACTTATCTGCCCTACATACTAGGACTACGAGTAGATTTACTATAAGATTTACTATAAGTTCAATTTAACAACATGACGTATATTGCGAGTTCATCTGTTCCAATAATAAATACTAAACATTAATGAAAATCTTACGGTAGGCAGCGACTTGGCTCTGCCCCTGGCATTGGTGAAGTCCATGGGGGACGATAACCACTTAACAACAGGTGGGGCGTATGCTCGTTTGCTTACAAGGGTAAAATTTTTTTTTTACGAAAATCTCAATTTTTATACTGGAACCTCCTAAAACGTGAAAATATTTCCAAAACCTTCGCAGATTTCATAGTTTGTACCCTACGTCACGTATTTTCAATTATCTACAGCCAGTTTTCAACCATACACTCTGTAATGAGATCCCGACAGTCTACTTTCTACAGCAGATGGGACTATTAGCAATAATCGCTATATAGGTCGACAATAGATCGCAACAATAGTGGACCCACAATGGCCGAGCCTTTCCGTAAGCTTGTTTGCTGAAACTTGAAGGCTTTCTGAATTCCGCATTGTCGCGATAGTGTCAGGGAAATTGTGTCACTTTGACAGTGTTCACGGGGTCTTTTGTTGGTCCTGCCAGCATGAAAATTGGTGAGCTTATTTCGGTTTTTATCCAAAATTACCTTTATTGAGCTTTTTGGACTTGATGTACTGACAAAACAAATTCAAGAAAGCTTTACCTTCTAAAATTTGTAGTATGTTTTTTTTCATGTTTTATTAATGGTATGGTAAGATTATATAGCTAAGTACTTAGTAAATAGCGTAGATCATTCTGAAAAATTCTGCCAGGTACTCATATACCATGAGACACTTGGTCAAAGTTTCTATCACCTCATGTCTCATAACGTAGTGATGACTATGATCTCCAACAATCAATTATCGTCCAAAGTAATAATTTCTGCTAGGGCCCTTCTAAATAAAGAATGCTAGAACTTCAATATTTTCCACTTATAATATAGTAAAAAACTGTTTTATCAACAAATTTCTCAGTGTATATATTTTTATTCTAAAAAAAACTTTGTAAAGCTTTCAGGACTTTAAATCTTCAGCGAATCCTATTATCAGCTGCCCATAATCGTTTTACACGTACCAGAAAGAACTACAATGGAAGCCTTGATAACATAATGGACTTACTTGAACAATGGTTAGTCTTAGCTTCTTTGACTCGGAAAAGCTTTTCTCGGCATAGATATCTTTCACTGGCCTTTCAATGTACCGGCTAGCTATTGTGTTCGAAGTCACAGTTTTAAATTTTAACAATGTTTGAGAGGAATGTTGTTTGCTAGTGAAGGCATTTGCTAGCAAAGGGGGAGGGGGTCTTAAAAATACTTAGATGGGCTGTGTGAAAGAAGATAAGCGCGAAAAGGGTCTTAGTGCAGAGATGGCGTATGATGACCTGAATGGAAATAGAAAATATGCTGCGCTGACTCTCCTTAAATAGAGGGATAGTACCAAAAAGAAGAAGCGAATCATTCTATTTAATATTTTTCTGCTGTCGTAGTTAGTATGATAGCGCTCGGGAAACACCGTGGAGGAAAACTCATCACAAAGCCGGATGGTACGTGGCAAAAAAGATCTCTGGAAACGCACTGTGGATGAACGCAGTGGTTCCAGGTAGTATGGGTTAACTTTCCTCCTATGGCAGGCGGTGCGATGGTGAAACCGAGATGATGGTATCATCTCAAACAATTTCTTGGAGCGCACCCCATGAAAAATATGGCACAAAATATAGAGGGAACCGAAGTCCCTCCATAGACCCAGAGGTTCCAAAGGATCCTGGAGAATGGGATTAACGACAATCCGAACGGCTCTCTTTTATTTTATTTATTTTAAATTTTATTGAATATTGAGCTTTTTAAAAAACTTGCTCTTTCCCAATTTTTATTAATCCCACTAAAGCTCGTCAATTGGTATTAAGCATATAAGAGCGTTTCTGGAACATTCGAAGCCCAAAAAAAAAGTTAAATTAAAAAAAAAAACTCAATAGGATCATCATCGTCGTCCACAATAATAAATCAAGATGACATACTAATATTTAAAGGTGTCCTTAAATTTCGTTGCGAAGTATCCGGAAAATGAAATGGCATTTTCCGGGTCTTCTTTTCATCGTCGAGTTTCGATAAAAAACGTAAAAAATAATGGAGCGCCGTTTTTGCACGTACAAAATGATCCGTGGATTATAATGAGAAAATCGTGAATTTTCGGATTTTGTGAATCCGTCAGAACGATCTCGATACTTTAATTATAAAATAGCGAATCCAAGAAAATTAACTTCGGATCGCGTATTAAGTATATTTAAGGTTCACAGTAATCGAACATCCGTAAATGTTAACGATAAATTATATATAATTTTCCAGAAATTATGGATCTTATTTCTTAATTTTTTTTCGGGTCTGTTTTATTTGAAATAAAAAAAAATTACGAGCTTCGGATGTAATTAAAAATTTTCTTTAAATTATACTAAAAAAATACTGAAAAATGTTAAAAAGCATACAAACAAAAGCCGTGAAGAAAGACTCAAAGCACCTTACATAAATTTCACTTAATTTAAAAAAAAACAATACATAATTATTATTGATATCTGAAATATTATTAAATTAATTACAATGTGTGATCTATGGACCCTAATTAGATAGCTACTATTCGGCAGGCCGTGAGATCATTCTTTTTCTTTTTTAAATTAAAAATGCTTCTTTTTTATTTATTGCTTATATGGGTGAACGAGCTTACAGCCCACCCAGTGTTAATAATAATAATAAATATTTACTAACAATCACGCCACGTTTAACTAGTCCCGTGATAAGTTCGAAAAGAACTTTTTTTTTTTTTTTTTTATTGCCTTTGTAGGCAGACGGGCATACGGCCCACCTGATGGTGAGTGGTTACCGTCGCCCAGGGACTTCAGCAATGCCAGGGGCAGAGCCAAGCCGCTGCCTACCGAAAACTTGTGTTACAGGTACCAGATAACGGAAATAAATGTAATATTTTTATTATACACATACATATATTTAATATACATCCATAACCCTGGAAAAGATAATACAAATATCTTCCCTTGGCGGGATTCGAACCCGCGACCCCCTTGTGTAGTGACCATGTCACTTACCACTACACCAGACGGCCGTTAAGTGGTTACTGGCCGTTAAGTGTTAAGTGGTTATTGGAGCCCTCTACAGGCCCTAGACATCTACAACGTAAATGCCGCCACCCATCTTGAGATATAAGTTCTAAGGTCTCAGTATAGTTACAACGGCTGCCCCGCCCTTCAAACTGAAACGCATTACTGCTTCACGGCAGAAATAGGCAGGGTGGTGGTACCTACCCGCGCGGACTTACAAGAGGTCCTACTACCAGTAATTACGCAAATTATAATTTTGCGGGTTTGATTTTTATTACACGATGTTATTCCTTCACCGTGGAAGTCAATCGTGAACGTTTGTTGAGTACGTATTCCATTAGAAAAATTGGTACCCGCCTGGGATTCGAACACTGGTGCATCGCTCAACGCGAATGCACCGGACGTCTTATCCTTTAGGCCACGACGACTTGAGACTTGACGACTTTCTTCTCTAATAACAGAAATATCTATAAACCAGGATTGCATTCATTAAACGAAATGCTAAAACCATAAATCAATGACCAAACAACCGCCTGAAAAGCACAGGGATCAATAATTTTGGGTAAGGGTAATTAAGGATAAGACTGACTTTGGGTAAGGGTCGTTTTGAATTGGTTTAGTGCAGTTTTAGCTTTTTTTGCCTTTGTCTTTTTGTATTTTGTATACAATAATTTCATGCTTTAATAACTACATCAAATAAAAACAGCAATTAACTTCAGATCGTTCGATAGGCACTTAACTTTTGTGATGGAGATTCGTCCAAAATTCATTGGATGTTTTATTAGTTTCATAATGGAAGTCTTTGTTGGGTTTTTCCATAAATTAATTTAATTTGAAATTCTCATTTTAGTACAGTTCCCTTTAGAATGTGATAAGTAGACATGTGTAAGTAATGCGAGTGATATTACTCCGGTAATATTACTCTACGATGTAATGCAACATCACACATTACGCGAAGGAAACAAACATCACACTATCACCCAACATGTTTCTTTCTTTGTCGTGTAATGTTGCATATTACACGAACGGAACCGAGCGAGCGAGACAGACCGATCGACCAAAATAAATGAGCAAGCGACACGGAATTATTCCTAGTGATTTTGAACCGTATGCCCTGGGCGCTAGGTACATTTTTATACCTATGGTACGTCTGAATTTTAATATAGGTATTTGTGTTTATATTTTTCATGCGGCCAGCCAGTAGTTCCCCGCAAGTAGTTACTTAATTTTTAATTCGCAACTTTTGTAAAATCGCTAGTCGCTCGTAATTGTTTAGTAATATTTCATATTAATTTTTGTGTTTGAATTACTTAAGCACTTGTTTGAAAATAGTTTTATTATTTGTTTTAATGCGTGTTTAATAAGTGAAAGAAAGAACGGCGTCTAAATGAAAGTACAGTCCTCCTTGGATGCACTTTGAGGAGACCGCACCGAAACAATGCATCTACTGCTCTCGTATATTAACATTATTGTCGAGCTCAATTTGCAGTCTAAGTCGCCATATGAAATCCGTTCATCCCGCAATAAATTATATTAAGTAAAAAATAAAATTATTATATTATTAAGTAAGTCAATCTCTGTCAAGTAATTTATCAGTGTATTACAATACAAAGTTCATACTTTGTATTGTAATACACTACTGTAATGACACACCCGAATCATTACCTAAGTGATGTGTATCAACACATCACTTAGGTAATGATTCGGGTATATAGATACAATGTATTCGTCGTCACAGTATCTATTGAACGCACCGAGTAATGTTAAGAGTGATGTGTAATGTTTTCGAGTAATATCACCTGTCTGTAAAAGTGATGTCATATCACATTACATTGGCAAGTGATGTTTTGCGCAAGTCTAGTGATAAGCAAAAAAAAAAGATGTGTGGTGTCGTGGGACACCGGATAGGAACGAAGTTACTTATTATAAAAATATTAATTTTAAGTTCTAGTCGAGGTATAAACAAAATGATTATTTGGGTACACATTATTTATTATGATTTTTTTATTGACAAAAATAAAACTAATCGCAAGGGTCAACCACTCCTTCAGTGCAATGGAGCAGCCTCGCCCTGGGGGAACCTGCATGATCACGGTATTTCCTACGCCAGGTAAGTATGATTTAGCTTTAGCAAGAGAAATACGAGAACGTCTATCAACTGTGTAACATCTCGTCACTGCGATTCTGGAATTGTTGAATTTACGTGCAGCGACATCTGTTGATAACAAACTAAGTAGAAAAAATCTTACGCTACGGACGTTTTTTCCCGGTTAGGGTACCCCTCCGCATCGTCCCATAAGGAACTTCGCTCCAAAAATATTTAAAAAAATATATCTTTGAAAATCTACTCCGCAAATAAACTGATACATAGACCAGAATTAAATCTAGGCCATGCGAAATTCTTATGTACTTAATTTCTACAAAATATCCCGCTGGATTTAATTTAATTTCAAAATCTTCAGTCGACTCAGCGCACAAGCCAATGGATCCTGTCATGTCATGTAATGTTTATTTCAGTTCACTGAGCGCGGATGAGTGCTCCGTGATTATGTCTCGCTCTTTAAGATTACCATAGTATGTATGAATACGTATTGTTGTTAAGTCATGTGTAGCTTTGAATTGAAAGGTGTACGTCATCGGTTTTTGTTAGTAAGCGTCTTTGATGTGAGGCTTCATGTTTTGATATTATTACATAATAATATATGTTTTTTTTATTGCTTAGATGGGTGGACGAGCTCACAGCCCACCTGGTGTTAAGGGGTTACCGGAGCCCATAGACATCTAATCTACAACGTAGACGCGCCACCCACCATGAGATACAAGTTCTAAGGTCTCAGTATAGTTACAACGGCTGCCCCACTCTTCAAACCGAAACGCATTACTGCTTCACGGCAGAAACAGGCAGAGCAGTGGTACCTATCCGCGTGGACTCACAAGTGGCCCCACCACCACTAATTACGCAAATTATAATTTTGCGGGTTTGATTTTTATTACACGATGCTATTCCTTCACCGTGGAAGTCAATCGTGAACATTTGTTGAGTACGTATTTCATTAGAAAAACACGGGATTTGAACACCGTTGCATCGCTTCAACACGAATGCACCGGACGTCTTATCCTTTAGGCCACGACGACTTATAGGTATATATGTAAATGTTGTGGTCTCAATTTTGTGTTGTCTGAAGTTTATTTCGTTCATTGTGTTTTTATTATGTAAAATCAGCAAATGCTAGAGTAGAGATAAAATGAACAGACATTCTATTATCTATATTACCTAACGAACCTTTTCGTTTTCAAGAAAACGTACCGAGTCAATAAATTATAAGCCAAATCTCGATATCTTCACGGAGCATATCTTTTTTTATTGCTTTTCTAAAGTATTTTAGTCATCATTGACTTTAAATCTTTTCATTTTTTTAACCATTCCACCCCTCCTGATCAATTGATTAATTGAAAACAATCTCCGTAAAATATGTAGTAATAGAATAAAATGTAATGTGGATGATTTAACGCTGCCTATACAATAAAAACAATTACGCTACAAGTCACCTCCCTAATCACGTCAGCATGCGTCGATAGATTACACGTGGCTGTGTAAATTTGTCGGCGTGTGTTTTCGTACGGCTTAGTGAACACCAACGGCCTTTAAAATAGGGTTTAATTTCGCTAATTTAGAAGAGCTTCGATTATGTAAAACTAGCGACCCGCCCTCGCTTCGCTTCGGAAACTGTAATTTATTATTGATTTCTCCACTATTTAATGGATGTTATTATACATATAAACCTTTCTCTTTAATTTCTCTATCTATTAAAAAAAACCGCATCAAAATCCGTTGAGTAGTTTTAAAGATTTAAGCATACATAAGGACAGAGAGATATAGGGACAGAGAAAGCGACTTTGTTTTATACTATGTAGCGAAGCACGTTGAAATGGTTCCTTTTTGTGGATATTTAAATCTGCAAACTGTAGTTTTAATTAATATGGAGGAATCAAGGCCATCCTAACTTTTTAAGTGACAAATTTAAATGTTGATTTTATTTTGAACGGGTACGTACAAATAGCTGTTATAAAACATGTTCATAAAATACATGCTTACATTTTGCATTGCAAAATCATTTTCTGTACAACCAGTTATACTTTGGAATTCTCTCCATCCAAGCATACAAGCGTGCAAAACCATAGCAGCTTTCAAGAAATCTGTTAAAGAACACTATTTATCTTAACTTACCATATTAAATTAAAGTATATAATAATATATTTGTATCATGTATTATAATATAGAGTAAGTATATGTATGTATATATATATCGTTTTGTATCTTATAATAAGTATATATTATTATACGTAATGTTTACTGTATGCACTAGGTTTGTGTTCATAATTCTTCTTTCCTTTTGCGGGCCTACTGGAAGAGATTTCAACATGAAATAAGCAGTGCCCTTGTACTCTGAATCCTTATTGTCGTGTTTCTTCTAACAGGTGTGTGAACAAAATACATTAAATAAATAAATAGTATGTTTTCTATTCACTCTATTTTTCATAAATAATCTTCATCTATATATTATAAAAATGAATTCCTGTTCGAGTCTCGCTAAAACTCGAGAACGGCTGGACCGATTTGACTAATTTTGGTCTTAAATTATTTGTGGAAGTCCAGAAAAGGTTTCAAAGGTAGATAAATATGAAAATTCTCGGAATTAAATAAAAATAACAATTTTGTTTTTCCTTTGATGTGTCCCTCGTCGGACGGATTCCTTTTGTTTGTTTTAAGTTTATTTTATAAAAAAGTCTTTTATTTATCGATTGAGGCACTACGAAGTCTGCCGGGTCAACTAGTATAAAATAAAGACCAGAAAAATTTGCATGGCGTGATAAATTAGATTTGCTTCTTCAAAACAATTGAACTATACATCATTTAGAAAACATTTGTACTGATCAGTACCACACGAACTCTCTCCACACTACGGAACTTACGATTACAATCAGCGAGTGAGTCTCCATTGTTGAACTTTGGAAGACTCTGTCGACGTTGACGTCAGAAAACAAAGGAATTCGACCAAGCACTGACTCATTGTTCACTGAAATTTCGAAGCCACTAATGATCACGTGTTGATCAGTCGGGACCGCGAAAACGTGATGCCAAAAGTCACGCTCTACCCGAACGTCGACGGGATTTCGAAATGAATTATCCATGAGAAGTCTTTGGCGAAAATTGTTTTTATTCACACATACGTGGCCGGGTTGTGTAATATGAAGGGAGGACGTTTGATAAATATTATCGTTGTATCGAGTGTTGCGATTCTGCTGAGGTCGACGTCCTCTGGAAAGTAATTATTTTTCTTTATATATAAAAATGAATTGCTGTTCGTTAGTCTCGCTAAAACTCGAGAACGGCTGGACCGATTTGGCTAATTTTGGTCTTGATTTATTAGTGGAAGTCCAGATAAATATTAGATAAATAGGAAAATGCTCGGCATTCAATAAAAATAATAATTTTGTATTTCCTTTGATGTGTCCCCCGTTAGAGGGATTCCTTTTGTTTGTTTTAAGTTTATTTTAACCAAAAGTTTAGGTTTTTCTATTTATTTATTGAGGCACTACGAGGTCTGCCGGGTCAGCTAGTTTTCTTTATAAATACGTATAAAATAATGAGCTCATTAATGACCTCCACGAAGAAAATAAACGCAGAATAAAATGAAATTTACCCTATAGATTTACTTAATAACTGCATGTAGAGAAATAACGCACCCTTAAAATATAAATGACACTATACGAAAATGTTCATTTTACAGTATGGCCGTTTTAAGTTTTTTTAAGTATTGTATGGGTGATATGGAACATAAAAAATGTAAATAAAGCTTCGTGATCGGCTTAAAATAACAGTTTAACTAACGCTGTTTCAGAATCCAGTGGCGTACCATAAAATTATTGATTATTTATCAATGGAGAAGCATTTAAAAAAAAAGTTTTGTATAGTGTCGGTTATAGTTTGATAGTTATTCAATAATTTTTGCTTAATGACCTCTAAGTCGTTATTTTACCTACATTGTAATGATAAAAAAGAGACAAATAAAACAATATAATTACTGAAATATTAAAGAATACTATTTATTTGACACACGCTCACAGTTTTAGGTCAAAACTAGCGCAAATAATCATAAAAAAAATCTGTCTAAATCTAGACAATGGTATTGTCAAAAAAACAGAAACTTAGGATTTGTGTTGGAATAAAATTCGTAATTTTATCAGAATTACTACTTACTAATCAATACAAATTAATAGAGGTATTCCAAATTAAATACCAAGGTTAAAAGTCTTTCAAAGTAGGAACTGTAAAAGTTACGTATAAATCAGCGTATTAAAGGCTTAATCACAAGAGTCAGCAAAAATATTATTTATTATAACTTACAGTAGGTACTTAACTTAAAAATATTGTTTTTCACAAAAAAACGTAAGTAATTATAAAAAATATTGTATCAACATCATGTAGGTAGGTACATCCTATAAAATCTTGTAAAACTGAATTTAAAACTGAATTATGTAAGAGCCTGTCGTCTTTTAGCAATTCGGTCTTAAGCATCAAGCTCTAGAACCGAGAAAAATATTAATAAAGTGACAGTAACTTAAAAACATTTCCGCACAAAAATCCGTAAAATAGATCACAAAAAAACACCTATCAAAAACCTCTTCTTACAAATAATAATTAATCAACTACAAAAGGGTGGACACTACCCACCTAGTTCAAAACTCTGTCAAAGTAGGAATTGTAAAAGTTGGGTATCAAAACAGCATCTAGAAGGCTTTTCACGTCACTCTTCTTTCTTTCGGATAAATCTAACTTTTGGTTATACAGATGTTGCAATTCTTCAGTCCTCTGGTTCCTTGCACTGGCTTTTTTAGGTCCCAGGTTAAGTTCTTTGAAATCATCAACGTAGGATGTTTTGTAACAAAACTTTACCTTATTATCTTCAACTTTCACCACTTTGATGACTTTTATATCAGACACCTTTACAAGCTCACTTTCAACGCTTTTGTTCAGTCTAGGAACGGGCAGTTGTTTGATGTCAATGAAATCGTTATAAGCCATTTCGTTTACTTTGAATGATGTGCCATGTTTTTTTGCACTTCTGATGTCGGTTACGTACTGGGAAGGCACATAAATGGGTCCAGATTTAAGTATTATTTTTATTTGTAGCTCAATCGTTGAATGTGCTGCATCTCCTTCGTTCTGTGTGTGTCCACGGATTTAAAACTTATGTGTTATAGATGCTACTTTTCAGTTAAGTGCACATCATCGGTATGTACTATGCAAGATGTACATAACGATGATGAATTGATTTTCCGCTGGCCGGAGCAGTTATCTGAATAGAAAACAAATCTAAGTCTTCGTCAGCTAAAGAAGATTTCTTCGCAAGTATTTCAAGACACAACAGCCTATTTCATTTGCTCCACGGTTACCTTGCAATTCGTCCCAGAAAACACATTCAGTATTATGTCTTGCAAGCTCAGAGATGGTAAAATTCAAACAATTTATCTTTGACTTGTAGAAGACAGAAAACAAAATCCTAATTAAAGTTATTAAATAACTGACGTTAAACTCAAACTGCCACTTATGCACTTACTCACTTGTAAATATTCGAAAGTATATTTATTTAATAAGTGACACTGAACACAATGTGCCAGTTTTTTACTCACCTAGACAAGGGAACCCTCCGATGACTTGTCGCGATCTGGCATAGTGCCGGTTTATTAGTTACCGACCGTACAAGTTGTTACAAATTCATAAGTGACACTAGTAACATCTAGCGAAAATTAAGCGCGTTAGAGCTACAGGGGTCTTTGCATTAGGCGCGTTTCGTCTTACGCATTTTGACACTATACTTAACTAAAAAATAGCATTTTTTGTATAGTGCCATTTATGTTTTAAGGGTGCGATAAGTATAGGGGCAGTTACCGCCATGTCGATTTGCTGCCGTAAAGCAGACATGAGTTTCGGTTTGATGCAGCCATTACAAAATGCTAATCGTTTTTTTATATTTTTATTGCTTAGATGGGTGGACGAGCTCACAGCCCACCTGATTTTAAGTAGTTACTGGAGCCCATAGACATCTAAGACGTAAATGCGCCCCCGACCTTGAGATATAAGTTCTAAGGTCTCAAGTATAGTTACAACGGCTGCACCACCCTTCAAACCGAAACGCATTACTGCTTTACGGCAGAAATAGGCAGGGTGGTGGTACCTGCCCGCGCGGACTCACAAAAGGTTTTGATTTTTATTACACGATGCTATTCCTTCACCGTGGAAGTCAATCGTGAACATTTGTTGAGTACGTATTTCATTAGAAAAATTGGTACCCGCCATGAATTCGATCACCGGTGCATCGCTCAACACGAATGCACTGGACGTCTTATCCCTTAAGCCACGACGACGATCGTGATTTTGTCTTCACATCTCATCTCTGGATGAGGTAGCAATGAAATTTTGTAGTTTAGGAATTTCGATAATCCCTAGCATCACGTAGATCTTGAAGATATCCACAAGGAAAAGGTGTAAGTACAGATAAATATTATACCTTTAAAGGAGCAATCCTTGTATACCTATATATAGTTATATATAATCTGAATCTCAGAAACGGCTCCAAGGATTTTTATAAAATTTAGTATACAGGGGATTTCGGGGGCGATAAATCGATCTAGCTACGTTTTATTTTCAGAAAATGTTGTTTTATTCCTGTTTTCAATTATCAACTTTATGACTCTTCCCGACATCTATTGGCGAATAATAATACTATTTTTTTTAATTGAGATTTCTTAATAACACTAAAGCTACTTCAGCAGATGGCGTTGTTAAGCCACCCGAAGCCAATGAGCGTTTAGTTTAAGGTTAGACCAAGAAAATGAACTGTTTATTTATATTATTTGTGTCTTTTTAACTCACGTGTCCACTTAAAAATGCCTAAACGAACTTGGAATATTTCATCATTTTATCAATATGTAATTCGTATTTAAATATAATTTCTAAAAAACACAAGTTATAAAAAAAAATCCGAGCAAAGCTCGGTCATCGTCTAGTAGATTAGTAAAATGTTTATTCTATTTGTATATTGTGGCTTGTCGTAGTTCAACTTCGACTTTTAGAGTTAGGAAAAGGTTAACGGAACCAAAGACTGCAGAGCGAATAATAATAACTGAAGAACTCGTTGGTTCTCCAAAAAAATATTTCGAGCTCACGAACTATACAGCAAGTTAAGTTCTCGTACAAAACCCAATAGACATTGCTTACAAAATGTTACAGTGTACAATTTCAGTACAATGTTTCTAAATGTAGAAGCTTATTCAATTCATCGCACTGCAGTCGGTTGCGTCCCGTGACGTGAATGAAAAATACGATCGAACGAATCGAAGTGGTCGAAACTTCCATTCGGAATAGGATTCTTCGCTTTCCGTTTATTGCTGCATCGCGAAGACAGTTTTAGTTTGTATGAGAAATTTTGAGAAATTTCACCGTCGATATTCGAGAGGTCGTGACTTTTGGGAGATTCTAAATTGGTATTGAGTTAGACTTTTTAACGACGCGGTTTCGCTGTAACTTCTTGAGGAATGATGAAGTTAAATTTGCTTCAGGTATTATTTTTTCGGTAAGCAGTTTAATATTGGGTATCTTAAGAGCCTGCAAACGAAATGGTATCCCGTATCATAAACCGGCACAAGTAAGTACTATGTAGTTTAGTGTTGAAGTTTGGGCCCCTCCTTCTTGCGTCGCTTTCCTCATTACAGAGGATTGTGACTCCCTTGCTACATTTTTTTTTATTGCTTAGATGGGTGGACGAGCTAACAGGCCACCTAGCGTTAAGTGGTTAGTGGAGCCCATAGACATCTGCAACGTAAATGCGCCACCCACCCTGCGATATAAGTTTTAAGGTCTCAGTATAGTTACAACGGCTGCCCCACCCTTCAAACCGAAACGCATTACTGCTTGACGGCTGAAATAGGCAGGGTGGTGGTACCTACCCGCGCGGACTCACAAGAGATCCTACCACCAGTAAAACACACAGTACATTGAGCCCGATTATAATTAGAATTATTCGATATGAAAATTGAAATTAGGATTGATTGTGTGGACAGGAAAAGAGAAGAAAAAAATATCGGTGAAGTCCCCATGCAGTACAAGTGGAACCTTCAGCTGTGTCATTCTCCCGCAAGCTAAATCCATTATTCTCTTTTTATTGTCGCTTCTTCGTTTCATCGATTTTTTTTTATTATCTGTGTAATCAGACGAGCATACGGCTCACCTGATGGTAAGTGTTTAGTTTCGCTCATGGACGTCAGCAATGCCAGGGAGACAGCCAAGTCGCTGTCTACCGTAAAATGATCAAGGGCATCCTCCACGTTAGTAATAGGTTAGTAGTGTAATTGTTTAATTTTATATTGTGAATAAAATTATTTCCTTACATTATAAGTTAGATTAGTTTTCGTTGTCGTCTTTTTTGTCGTATGTAGGAAGGAACGTTGTGTACAAATTCAGTACTTTCTCTTGTTTTGTCGTGCGCACATAACTTATGTTGCAAGCCAGATTTTGTTTCTTTTTACTTGTGTTTTTTATGTATCTTTTTAGCTTGTAATGTGTATTGTGAGCTTAATAAATAAATAAATAAAAATAAAAATCAAATCATAAAGCTGCTCAGTATATTATCTCTTTAAAAACGTTCCGCATTCAACGGAATCACATCACCGAATAAATAATAAATCTTCTTATTCGTGGAACCACACATTTAAAAACAAAACAAGTATAATCAGATCTTGAATAGCAAATATCTCTTTAGCCATAACTCCATTTGGGACCAAGCCCGTACTTCGTGGTTTAAGTAGGCTAGGCCAATTGAACAATGAAGCAAAGTCCGCATACAAACTGTTATTTTAATAAAACAATTACTATTATTCGCTACGTACTATTTCGAGTTTACCCACGTCTCTTTAAGAGTAGAAATCAGATAATTCATTTTTAAGCAAACGCTTCGACAATAACCCCGTAATCTCGTAATGCGATGATTATATTAGATAACTGGCGTAAAAATAGCCACTTTAGTGTTGTTACGCTTGCTGTTATCGATGCTCGCGTATCGATATTCGCCTCGGGCTAGTGCCGAGATTAGGGTTACGTTAAACGAATGTAGGCTGCTCACTAAATTGAGTTTTGGATATCGAAAACGTTTATCTGTGTTGTTATTATTCAAGTCGGTTGTGTTATGTCAGTTTAGTGTGTTGTGGGAACTTTGGGTATAACCGTAACAGCTTTTGCATATGTCCCAATAGCAATAATAATGGAAATATTAGTATAAAACATTTGTGTTAAGGACATCTTGTGAGTCCACGCGAGTAGGTACCACAGCCCTGCCTATTTTCTGCCGTGAAGCAGTAACGCGTTTCAGTTTGAAAGGTGGGGCAGCCGTTTTAACTATACTTGAGACCTTAGAACTGATATCTCAAGGTGGGTGGCCCATTTACGTCGTAGATGTCTATGGGCTCCAGTAACTACTTAACACCAGGTGGGCTGTGAGCTCGATCATCTAAGCAATAAAAAAAATGTAATTAAATGTGTTGTAATCTCTTGCTGTGGATTGCACTCATCATCATCATCAGCCCACAGTCGTCCACTGCTGGACATAGGCCTCTCCCAATCCACACCACTAAGCCTGTTCTTCTTGCCACCCGTTCGGAGGACATCGCATCACCTAGCCAAGAAGCGTCTCACGTTATGTCTTCCGCTGCGCAGTCTTCACTCAAGAACCCATCTGCTCCAGCGATCGTCAGTTCTACGGCCTAAATGGCCAGCCCATTGCCACTTCATTTTGCAAACTCTTTGAGCTATGTCGATGATTTTAGTTCTCTGTTCAGGACTAATGTTCTGAATGAAATGCATACTGATAAACGTTTAAATTTACACATAACTAATAATATGTATATACCTATACATAATATATATATATAGATAACTAGCGACCCGGCCTCGCTTCACTTCGGAAACATTAAATTTTATTATTGATAGGTGAGTCCCGCCTTTTTGCGCGCGGTACGACATTGACTGCGGATGACACCGCGGGGCGAAGCTAGTCTAAAAAAAGTAGCTTAAGTTACTTCTTATATCATCAGCTACCTATTAGTGAAAGTCTCATCAAAATCGGTCTAGCCGTCCCAGAGATTAGCCGGAACAAACAAACAGACAGACAGACAAATAATGTAAAAAATGTTATTTTGGTTTTTGTACCGTATATATACTCATATGCATGTAGTAAAAAGCGGTTATTTCAATATTACAAACAGACATTCTTATTTTATTTATATGTATAGATAAGTTAATAAGCATCCATATAAAGAACAAAGTAAACATACTTGTTTATCACACGCACATCTGCCCGATGTTGAGTCGTACCCACGACAATTAATAATAAAGAGTCTTTGTACATTACGTGAATTCTATTTTGATTGGTCATAGTTACGTTCATAGTAAATTCTTCCGAGAAGGGATAGCATATGATGAAATTCCTATCACACCAATGTTCCTTTCTCCCGAATAACCACATCAATTGTTCGGGCTGTTAGACGAATTAATACCTAATTGCTTTACAGAGGGCTCTCAAGTTCCCAGGCCGGCTCCCCGAGCCCGGGACCTTAGTGGTACAACCCAATTATTTCCCGGGGCGTGTTCGGACTTGAAAAGAACCGGGCGAATCGACATAAAAGTATTTCTTTTGATTAAATCGAGAGCTCATCCAGTTTTTGTCGATTGAATATTCATTTTCTTTTGAATCGGAAAATCTTTTTGATTGAAACATCTGCGGACGGAATCCTGGGTACGTTTAGCGGTACTTATTATCGAGCACGTCATTGTGTGACTCTTCAAATATCTCATGAGCTTGGTGCCTCAATATTGTTATATCTTTTTAGTCGCATTAAATCAGAGAAAAGCTTTTTTTTCTTCTTCTTAAAATTGATTCTTTTGAACAAAGAGCAAAAGCGATTTGTTGAGATATTTTCAGGAAATGAGATGCGGTAGGCATTGGATCTTTGTGCTGTGACCATATTATATTTACGTTCGGGTTGTATGCTTATCTGATCGATGCACGGGCCATCAATGTCGCTAAAAATTTAACGGGTAAACCAATGTTTTTTTATAAATAAAATAAGGGCATAGTCTGCAGGATACATTTAGCATCTTTTATGTGGGCATAACATGTAGACAATGAATTTAAGTGTTATTTTATTTTCTTGGTTAAGTAATTATTGACGATCTTTTAATGTTATCGAAAAAACATTGGAAGTCACTTGTGTTTTTCAAAAAGACAATATTAAAAAGAAAAGCAAAATGTAGCAAATAAAATGAGTCTTAATCTGTAGATGGGTTTTAGTCTAATTTCGATTACTTGGTGTTACAAATGTGATGTAAAATATACAATAGACTATGAAGCGATAAGGCTGTCGAAGCTGTTTAACTATAAGCAGTGAATGGTTTTCGCTAAATTACATTGGAAATAAAATTTTATTAAAATATTCCATTAAAATTATAATAATAAATCAATTATTCTCTTTCCAGCCGTGATCGTACAGAATTATTACTTAGCGCAACGCCTAATAATATATTCGACATCACTCAGGTATTGACAACCCGTCACTTAACGTATAAGAGGTATGGTGTAAATTTAATATGAATTGAGTGATACGACTATATCGTGGATCAAGTTATGTTCGCAATTGTGTTCATTAACAACTATCACGATGAACATTGTAATAATAATTTTTCCCTAAATAATGACGACGGGTCTGAACGAGTGGGTATTACCATTTTGACTATTGTACACACCATTTGGATTATAAAGATCAGAAAAAAGAATTAAGTGATGATATCATAGTCACAGCTGGAAAAGAACTGATGAAACGAGCCAAGGACAAAGAAAATTGGATTAAACTGGAGGAGGCCTATACCCCAATAGGGGTTCCTATCGAAGAAAAAGTTTGATGTAGACAAATCAAACGAACAACACTATAGAAAAAAATCTAATATGAAAATATGTAAAATTGTATATAAATCAAAATGTAAAAATCATATATTTAAAAATGTAATACTTGGGTTATGGGAAATAAAAGACTTTATTATTTTTCTTTTTTTTAGTAGCCGCTGGTACGTATTATTTACTGGCCTTAGCCAAGTAAATAATAAGGCACACTTTTGAATAAATATTTTTAATGTCCGTTAGTTGAGTTTTCTTTTATTTCTAAAAGCTTACGCACAGCTCTACGTGTATTTAATTTAGAAACTTTTTGTAGCTGCATGAAAGTGTTGGGTTTCAGATCATTTAACTTCAGTCTGTGGTGGAGGTGCTTAGGGACTATTGTTATTATTATTATTATAATACAAAGAGGCCTTATACTCCTCTACTACTCTTAGGGGTTTTGTTACAAAATCATTTGAAACTTCATCCGCTCGCTTATTAAAGGTGAATACGTTCATCTTGGTCAAACAGGTTGATCGTGAAACAAACGAGATTTTAATCACTAGTTATATTGTTCGTTAGAGGCGATAGGAATTTAAGCTTGTCTCTCAATGCAAATCCCGTGGATCTATTAATCGAGATTGGTAAAGTAATAAACCACACCTGCTATTAAATGTACATCTATTTCTATTTTCGTATGTTAGACCTTTTTCAACTCCTCGGGGCAGAGAGCAGGCTCACCAAGTACTGAATATGTTTTCCTATCGAAGGCAAACGGATTTACAGAATATAGGCAGATGAGTTTCTTTCTCTTACTCATAATACAAGCAGATCGGCAGAGGAATTTTAACTTTTGACTAAAGCAATAGGTAAATATCAATAAGAAAACTATAACACATCGAATGGCATATTATTATATTGCAAATAAAATCAAATCAAATCAAATTAAAAAAAAAAATTCAACATAAATGAACGTTGAACGTCAAAAAGAACTACCGCCAATTGTAGGCAGCGGCTTGGCTCTGCCCCTGGCATTGCTGACGTCCATGAGCGACGGTGACCACTTACTATCGGGTGGGTCATATGCTCGTCTGCCTACAAAGGCAATTTTTTTTTTTTAAATATTCACAAAAACTAGCCTCCGTCCTGAGAAGAACTGGCAAGAAACTCAGCGGGCATGTCCTTTTTTTTTAAATATTAAATTTTTTACTATGAGTATTATAACGTAACAATTATTGCAATATTGAAATGCCCGGAGCGAGAAACTCATTCCCACTTTGTGCAATCTTCTAGATAATCATTGACTTTAAGGTAAGCTTTATTGCACAGATGTTCTTTAATCGTTTTCTTAAGCCTGTGTATATGTAGGTTCTGAACATCTTGTGGGATTTTGTTGTACAGGCGCACAGACAAACACCCGAATGAATTTAGTATCTTATGTAACCTACTCATTGGCACAACAAGCTTGTGTTTGTTCCTAGTATTTCTATAAGTAGTGGTGCCTCGGAAATTATAAGTTTGTACACTATTATGATTCTATTGTCAAAGATTATTATACTTTTATAATCACAGATTTCGCCAAGACTACACCTTAGACAAATATTAATAAAGACAATCAATATTTAACCTACGAGTATTCTCAATTTGACCACAGACTTTAAGCATTAAGAAAAGTTTGACAATAAACAAATAATTGTAGCATACATGTGTGTGTAACAGTTTTTCATTATCTTAAAGTACTTAAACGAGTGATTTTTTTTAGATAAAACATGCAAATGTCAGAAGTACAAAAAATGTTTTAAAATTGCTTAGTGTCCTGAATGGCAGATTTTACCGGAGGGATACATACATCTTCGCTCACTTGGCTCTAGCCAGTAGGTACCAGTGGTATCTATACCACTGTTCTGCCTAATTTATTCGCGAAGTGGTCAGAGGTTTGGGGTGAAGTGTGAGGCGTTCCTTATGCAAATGGGACTTCAATCTCATGTCGCGAGGGATCAACTATTTGATATTTATAGATTCCCGCAACCCTCAGGTAAGTTGTAACCGACTTCATATACATTTAGTTTAAAAATAGCACGGATATACCTACCTTTGTCTTCCTCGCTACGATTTGTACAAGCATAAATTGATTGACGATCTTACGGTAAGAATATCCACTAATTACCACATCGGTCTCATCTAAAGAGCCAAGAAACATCAGTTCCAGTCAGTTCAAATAATAAAAATCCATAATACTTAGCAATGGAATTAAAAGTAATATCGTACAACGTAGCGCGAGCATTCATGTGATGGATTCTCAGGTATAATGAGCCTTGTATCTATACGAAAAAGGAAACATTATCGTTATCTGAATTGCATTTATACAAGATAAACTGTCTTAGACACCCAGACGCTAATTACAGCAAATCTAAAGAGTAAAAGTCAAGGCTTTCGTTAAAACGAGTTTAGGATGATTTCTTATTGAAAATACATATTTAAGTACTAGAACATTCCACAGCCGTATTGTACCTATATAACCATACAGTATTATAGCTGTTGAAGTCTACATTAATAATATTGATTGAGACAGGGAAAGAGACAGGCAAAGGTTACTGACAAATTTGAATATATTATAACAGCTTGGTGCGACGACTCTTTAAAGCAATAAGAGATTTCGGATCGCGTACCTACATTACGTCATGTTTCAAATCTGATCTTAGTGATTGATGTTGATTAAAAAATTCTTTGCAAGTATCCCGACAACCACACTGTTAATACTGAACAGCATATTTAGATACAATGGGTAAGAAACTCAATGTCCTATTCTAGATGTATGTAAGAGCTCACGGCCCATAGGCGATGTCCTAGATGCGATACTGGAAGCGATACTGGATGCGATACTGGATGCGATGCGCCTTATACGGAGGCGGCGTCCTGGAAGACTTGAACGGACTCTGTGAAAGATGATCCGCGAGAGAAGGGAGTGAGTGCAGAGATGACGTATGATAGGCATGAATGGAAAAAGAAGATATGCTGCGCTGACCCTACGTAGGATAAGGGCAAGAAGCAGAAGAAGAACAAATGCCTCAATCTTCAAGCCGGAACGCATTACGGCTTTGCGATAGGAATTTTGACGAAGGTGGTAGTCACCCAATCGGGCTTAAAATGCGCCTATCAATTGTTATGAAGTAGCAAGCCTGTTATCCACACTTTTGAAAAAGTACTCTTTGAAAATTTGCTTAGTGTTGCGAAAAGGTTTCTAAATACATTAGCTTAAGTTTGAAAATAAATAAAAACCTCATAACAAATCCGGCATAACGATCGAATCTATCAATTCATGTGAGCGGTCGTGTTAGCAATTCTCTAAGAGAACAAGGACATGTCATTGTTCTCGCGCAAATCAATGTCAATGCGTAATTTTAAGATCAGGTGAAAACGTTGATGAGATTCTAGTGTTAATGCTAGTTTCTCTAAATTCTTGACTGAGATAAGTAGGCGGCACAATTGATGGTAAGCGATCACTACCGCTTATAAAATATATTCCGGCAATGTCAAGACCATGGCCAGGTTGCAGCTTACATTAAGTTCAGAATACTTAACTAATTAAGATTTTTTTTGTAACTTAATAATAATATGTTTTAGAAATTTAAATTAATTTTTATGCCTTTATTTTTAAATTACGTCTTTTTTGTTTTGGAAAAATATTATAGTATAATATTTCTTTAATAAGTCGCATTTTTTTTTTGTTATATAAGAAAACGCTAAATTAGTTACTATAAAATCAAACTAAGTGACACAAACTTTGAAAGTGGACGAGCTTCTCTATGTTTTTTTTATGTTAAACTTCAGTCAACTTCAAACCCAAACATAATAATATATCACAACAAAAATAAAGCATAATTCTTCAGGGCGGTATTACTTACGAGATTAGTATAATACGCCTTATTATGAAATAAACAGCAAAAATTCCTATTCTAAACATATTGACTTCCTGAAAAACGGAATAAGTAAAAATAAAAATAAAACTGCAAACTTACCGACGGAATCCGTGAAACGAAACAACACTGAAACTCCAAAAAATAACAGCCAAAATGTCCACATTCTCACAAATTTTCTTTTCAAACTCATAATTCACATTAAATACTTCAACGCACGGGCCATTGGTGAGCTGGAAATCAAAGTTTCGTGTTTCGTAGGCGCGTCACTCGATCGCTTTAATACAGAATAGGGCATCGCATTCACGACCGGCCGGCGACTGACTCCGTCGGCGCGTTTCGGAGGCTGCCGCGACCGCTAGCACGCATGCGCGCCTCACAAAACTTGTATGCAAGCGTATTTTCAGAGCCACCGCGGCATTTCCCCTTTGAATTATACTGTATTTCCTTTTGACAGTTTTAGCGCAACTCGCCTTTGACTTGAGTCATTTCTTTATTTTCCTTTCATTTTTCTTTGTACGCGAGTTGTTGTACGTATAAAGAGGCACCTTGTTACAAAAAACGAAAAGAGTTTTTTTTAAAGTAAATTTGAATCTAGAATACGTTGGTATTTTTTAAGATATTGCATAGCTTTTATCACGGGCTTTGAGCGCGGCGACCGAATCAAGAAATTCCGTAACGAAAATAAAACACCTCCCACTCCGCCTACTATATAGCTCGCGTTCAACACATTCACACGTTGCGCTTGTGTTTGTGAATGAGCGCGCGGCGTGACGTCGCACTGCATGCGCATCATGAAAAGGCCCATCTTTCTCTCGCGCGGTATAGCTTATGAGTGTGAAGGGGATAGTTAATGTTTTGCTTTTGTTAATGTTTATAAATATAGCGTGGTCTTATCCTATTATTGCTTTAATATTAAATTTTTATTGTCTAACTAGCGGACCCGGTGCCTCAATCGATAAATGAAAGACCTAACTTTTGTATATTAAAATAAACTTAAAACAAACAAAAGGAATCCGTCCGACGGGGGACACATCAAAGGAAAAACAAAATTTTCATATTTATCTACCTTTTAAACCTTCTCTGGACTTCCACAAATAATTCAAGACCAAAGTTAGCCAAATCGGTCCAGCCGTTCTCGAGTTTTAGCGAAACTAACGAACAGCAATTCATTTTTATATATAGAGAGATTATAATTGCATAGGTTGATAAAAAATGCTAAAAAAATTATAAAAATGCTTTGCCGCGGCAGTCCCCCAGTGCCACACGTATTTTTTTTATATGAATAGCAAATGATTGTTTCTAAAAACTATACAATCTTTTACAGATTAATATTCCATTTTGTTTCTTGAATTCCTTCGAGCAGTTCAAGATTTAATTGAAGTTAGGTCATTGTCAATGTTGAGCCAAATCTGTTCAAATACAAACGCAAAATAACAATAAATCTTACATATAAAAAACAATCTTAATTCGAAATAGCAAAATTTGAAATTTCAATTGAGACGTATAACAATATCGTTCTCTGAAAAATATTTGCAAGAGCAATATTATGTAACAGAGACTTTTAATATCCGTTTTAGAACGTTTTCTATTGTTATTAATATCATAAAGTGCCTTTTATCAGATTCCTGCGAAGCTTTACGGCTTAATATTCTTTTTTTTTACTCTCTTCGTTTTTTTGGTTTTGTTTTTGTGTTTCGAATTTAAAGATAACGAGATATAAAAATCAAATTAACGTTTTTAACTATCATCACGATACGGGCATATGAAATACACAATTTGTTTGCTTTTTAAATGTCTACTCATTGACATTACGTATGTGTGAACGAATGTGAACTTCGCCACTAATTTTAGTTGTGATATAAACGCCTTAATTGTATTGTATAACGGCTTTCTTACCCTCCACAGCTCAGAGTCTATGATTGCTTGGCAGCAAAGTTAGCAGAATAATTATACCTACCTGTCTGGGACAAAGCGCGTTCTTGCTTTATTAATGATTTTTTTATTGCCTAGATAGGCTAACTTTGAACACCTGGAGTTAAATGTTTACTGGAGCCCATAGACATCAGCAACGAAACGCCCCACCCACTCTGAAACATAAGTTTTAAATCTCAGTACAAGCCGAAACTGATGGTAGGACCTCTTGTCAGTCGGCGCGGGTAGGTACCACCACCCAGCCTATTTCTGCCGTGAAGTAATAATATTTTTCGGTTTAAAGGGTGGGGCAGCCGTTGTAACTATACTGGAGACCTTAGAACTTATATCTCAAGGTGGGTGGCGCACTCACGTTGTAGATGTCTATGGGCTGCAGTAACCACTTAACATCCATTAACTTTGGTAGGCAGCGGCTTGGCTCTGCCCTGGCATTGCTGAAGTCCATGGGCGACGGTAACCACACACCATCAGGTGGGCCGTATGCTCGTCTGCCTACAAGGGCAATAAAAAAAAAAAAAACATCAGGTGGGCTGTGAGTCCGTCCAACCATCAAAGAAAAAAAACGCGTTACTATATTGCGTGATTAAAACAAAAAATGTTTCAGTAAGCACTTGCATCCGTTAATACACATTAAATACCATAGTTTGTATGTAAATAACGTTTCTTTAGATTGCGTTTACAGAGCATTAAGGTTGCTCTCGGATAGAACCGTATACGTCTAAACATCATCAATCAAACGCATATCGTTCGTTGCGTGTTCGCAAACATGTCGCGTCTCGCGTCACAATGCGCGACGACGATTCGGTAGATAGTTTATGGAAAGCTTTGTTTTCGGTAGAACAAAAAAATATATACATACATATGTATCATCATATTGTTTGGGACTTGTTTATTCTTTTTCCGTATTTGGAAGCACGTTCTATTCGATGTTACGTAAGAAATTATTATTGTATTATTCACTTGTATGATATTTGTTTCTTTCGAAGTTAGTGCTGGGGTAAGTAAAAAAGTAGGGGGTGGGTTGGTATGTTTTCAGGAACACACTATATTGATTAACGTTTTTTTCATTGTTTAATTGGTTATATGAGCTCACGTGGGCTAAAGTGGTCATAGCAGACCTAGTCATTAAGACATGAATGACTCCACTCACCTGAAGAAACGAGGTGGAGGCCTCTATTGCATTGTTTGCAGCTTTGTATTCATTCATAGTGGCGTTCATTATGGAGTTTGTATATTATAATAGATGAAGTGTTTCTTTATTTTCCATTTCCAATCCTCGTTACGCGGAAGTTTTTATTTATATGTAAGCTTTTATGTCGATGGGTAAAAGGCACTTTGGTTTAAGCGGCATTTTGCTTAATACGCGACAGTTTACTGGTGGTAGGACCTCTTGTGAGTTCGCACGGGTAGGTACTACCGCCCCGCTTATTTCTGCCGTGAAGGAGTAATGCGTTTCGGTTTGAAGGGTCGGGCAGCCGTTGTAACTATACTTGAAACCTTAGAACTTATATCTCCAGGTTGCAGATGTCTATGGGCTCCGGTAACCACTTAACACCAGGTGGGTCGTAAGCTCGTCCACCCATATAAGCAATAAAAATACTTTGTAATTAATGGTACGTTTTATTTGGTATTAGCATCAACATTCCATGTTTTTGATTGAACTTCAATTAAGTTTACTTCATTCAAAAGGCTGAAAAAGCTATTTTGTTACGATATTATTTTTCAAATTTTAAACTTTTTAATGGCTCTCCTGTAATATTGCACAAATGTCGCTTGATCCAAATAACCTTTCACTTTTCGATGTATTTTTATTTATGACCTGACCCAGCAGACCTCGTAGTGCCTCAATCGATAAATAAAATACCTAAACTTTTGCATAAAATAAACTTAAAACAAACAAAAGGAATCCGTCCGACGGTGGACACATCAAAGGAAAAACAAAATTGTTATTTTTATTTAATTCCGAGTGTTTTTATATTTATCTACCTTTTAAACCTTCTCTGGACTTCCACAAATAATTCAAGACCAAAATTAGCCAAATCAGTCCAGCCGTTCTCGAGTTTTAGCGAGACTAACGAACAGCAATTCATTTATATAACTATATATACCTATAGATACCTATACTAAAGTGTATTGATAAAGACACCGTCAAAAAGTATTACGTAGGCACCGGCACAAATGTAATTGTATCAAAAGGTCGAATAAAGATTACGAATGTGACCAACTATGGCCGAGAAGTGGAATAGAAAGTGCATTTCCATTGCACGCTTTTCTTATTGCAAAATACCTAAACATTCGCAAGTTCGTGTGTACAGAATTTCATTAATTACGTTAATTGAGCTTTGAAGATAAGACAGCTGTTACAAAATTGGAACTGCGACCTTATTATAATTAATATTATCTAACACGGATTTGCCATTAATAAAAAAATGGATAGGCTGAAAGAAGATGGATATATTTGTATGCTCGTAACATTATCGCTTGTAGGGCCATAACGTCGGGAGCTCATTAATTGAATGTCCTGATTAAATATAATCGTGGTACAAACCCGTCAAATATCATTATTTATAATTTAGACAATAGCGAAGCTTTAAAACGCTTGGTCTTCAAGTCATGATTGTTGGCTATCCAACAAATTTAATAGTAACCGAGTCGTAAAATTCACTATCAAAAAACTAAATAGTTCCTATACATTCAGAGTTGTTCGTGAGCATATGCTAATTAGACTAGTTAAGAGTCCGCACTAGTAGGTACCACCCTGCCTGTTGTAACTGCCGTAAAGCAGTAATGCGTTTCGGTTTGAAGGGTGGGCCAGCCGTTGTAACTATACTGAGACCTTAAAAAAAAACTCATATCTTAATCAAACTATACAAAAAATTTTTGTGAATTTTCTTAAAAAATGCGAAGAAACTTTTTCCCCAACCTATTATACTGAGATCTTAGAACTCATATCTCAAGGCAGGTGGCGGCATTTACATTGTAGATGTCTATGGGCTTCGGTAACCACTCAACACCAAGTGGGTCGTGAGCTCGTCTATCTAAGCAATAAAAATAAAATAAAAAATTAAGAACGTATATTGAATTGTTAAAATAAAAATTATATTTACCACGCATGTTATTTTCATTTCATTGTTATTAAATTCAGTACGAGGCTCAGAATTCGAACTAGATCACGTCATTGTCGTAGATAAATGGACACGAGAGTCCATACATTAGTATGCGGGTCGACGCAGTTGGTAGCTATTGTGGTTTGTTTATCGACAAATTTCCACCTGAAAATACACCGAACAAGATGAAACGGCCTGATTTCTGTTTATTTTACATTTGATCCCCTTTTTACGTTGCAACCCCCTTCCCGCGTTCATTTGGTGAGCCATTTGAGACTGATCCAGTCGATCTTTCTCTTTTGCACTTATTAAAGGACTTTGGTTTTGTTTATTATGTTTTAAGGTTGACGCGAAATGGATATCGTGAAAGGAAGGATTGCTTTTCCTTCTTACGCGTTTTAAATAATAGTGTAGGATTCATTAACGTTTGATAAATCATTAAATTAAAATTAAATACTAAAGTAATAACATTCAAATAATATTAATATTATTAAATAATAAATAATAAAAATAATAATTTAATAACTAAAATATATTATTAAAAGGAGTCCCTTTAGCCAAGGTTCCGAAGATACTGGCAGCGTTCCCCCTTTGAATAGCTAGACTAATTCATTTATATATTAATGTAGGAAGATTGAGCACTCTTCCAAATTCACAGTAGCTGCAGTTTTGCAGCACATTTTTGTTTAAATACAAACATTGCTAACAATTTTGCAATTCACGAAAACCTCAGTGAGTGATAATTAAAGTATTTAAAATATTTTCCTAACATAATTTCGATAAGCTTTCTCTTTTTTTTTTATTGCTTAGTTGTGTGGACGAGCTCACAGCCCACCTGGTGTTAAGTGGTTACTGGAGCCCATAGACATCTACAACGTAAATGCGCCACACACCTTGAGATATAGTCCTAAGGTCTCAGTATAGTCACAACGGCTGCCACACCCTTCAAACCGAAACGCATTACTGCTTCACGGTAGAAATAGGCGGGGCGGTGGTACCTACCCGTACGGACTCACAAGAGGTCCTACCACCAGTAATGATCTTTCTTTCTAATCTTTAGATTATTGATCGATAAGAGAAAAAAAGCGTACAAGTGAAAGAATTAATTTTGGTAAGAAATGTATCCGACTCTATTTAGTGCTATTTGAAAATAGCTGTCCCCGATTACCCTCTCTGGTCAAGTACCTGGAAATCACCCGGGATGCATCGATAGCATTGCGCTCGCATATAAAATCAGTACGCGACTGTGCCGAATTTATTATCGGCATTCCTTACCCCATGATCTGTAAGTGAAGTAAAATGTCCCTTCGAAACAAGGTGATTTAGGTGAGTGTGGTGTTCGCTTACGTGGCCCGCACATACATAGGATCTTCTCACTCGCTGGATCTTCTCAGTGGGTCGCGTTTCCGATCCGGTGGCAGATTCATTGCTCTTGCTAGGGCTAGTGTTAGCAACACTCCCGGTTTGAGCCGTGAGGTAAGCTCGCCTACACGTCAAGAAGCTGAAATAGCCTCTCAAGGCTATCAGCATAGGTAGAAAAAAAAAGAACTTAAAAAACTATTCAATACGAACGAAATTCTTTATTTAACTATGACACAATGGTCACTCTAGTTCTCTTTAGGAGGCCACAAATCAAAACTTTTTTGTTTGGGGTCGCAAATCGTTTGAGTGTGTAAATCATAAACTTTTTGTACAATTACCATAATTTTGGGTTTAGAACGGTAAATTGTGAACGGTCGGACGATCTTTCGAGTGTTGGGAAATTTGTTCGTTGTATTGTGTGTTTTATAATGATTTACCTTATTTTTAATACAATCACTTACATATGTAGGCTTGTTAAGTAATCATAGAGAGGTATAAATTAAAATATCAATTCTGTGGCTTTTATTACAAGCTTATGTTATTTTTAAATGTGATAATTGGAATTATGCATCTCTTCCCTGTGTTTCAAAACGAAATATTATACGATAGCTGCGCGCTGGTAATAGGCAGGATACTGTTGAATCTGCATATTTACAACAATGTATATTGGTGGTTTTTTTTCCCCTATCTATGCTGATAGCCTTGAGAGGCTATTTCAGCTTCACCCTAACGTTTGTAGGTGAGCTCACGGGGCTCAAACCGGAGAGTTGCTAACACTGACCCTAGCAAGAGCAGTGCTTCGCATGTATTAAGGTGGGTGGCGGCAATTACGTTGTAGATTTAGCTCCGGCGATCACTTAATACCAGGTGTGCCGTGAGCTCGCCCACCCATCTAAGCAATCTTAAAAAAAAACTTTCAAATCTATAGCATCAATTTAGAAAGTATTTGGAAACCCAATTCGAGTAACAATTTATTTTATAATTTGAAATAACGGACTTACATAATACGTATATCAGAAACGCGAAATCAGTATTTGCCATTCATATTTTACGAGCAGGCATCGGTGTGTCACACGCCTAACGTACTGTGTAATGTTTTATTACAGTGTGTTCAAAGCCTTTCAAAAACGTTCGATTTTTAAATTTAATACTTTCTTTGTCATCAAAATATATTGTTCGTTTTAGCATATTTTTATTATTAAATAAAGCTGTTTTATTTTTTGTTGACGACTCGTAATGAATATAATAAATTCTTTTAGAGCATCTTTTCAACAAGATCATCAAAAAAAACGGTCAATCTTCATCTCAGCATAGGTTTAAATAGTTCATCAAATAAAATACTTAAAATAAGGCATATTTTATAGTTATTTTTATTTAAGGATACTAATAAAAAAAAAAAAGTGTGTGTGTCCGCTCCGACGCACGACTGGAGTTTACTGGATATAAAAAATTAAACGAAACAATACGAGAAATAGTTCTATATTACGACAACACGATACACTACAGATTATTAACAAATTAACGAGACACAAAACAAACTACTAACAAATATATGAAAATACAATAATGAGAGAAACGCGCGATCAGTACGAGGCTTTGTGGCGGACTGCCGGCGCATGTACTAGCATGTCACACGAAATGCGCATAACGCATTTCGTGTGACATGCTAGTACGATTTTGGTCCCCATAATTTTCATACCCCGGGCCTATATATGTAAATCGATTCTAAAGGAGTAAACTCCAAAAATTACAACACCGTTGACTTTATTTCGCCGGTTCTCCTCAACACTAGTCATTAATATAGGTACATAGGTATCCAATTAGCATCCAATTAAAATTTAACACATATTTATTTTTATTTTATATTATTATTTATTTAATTTTTTTTTATGTTTTACTTGAACTCACTCTCTCCCTTCCTAGCTATTCATTCCACACGGTCGTGAGGTCAGTTAGTTTTCCTTATTTTTCTACTCCATTTCGGACTGCCTTTTTTTTTTTTATTGCCTTTATAGGCAGACGAGCATACGGCCCACCTGATGGTAAGTGGTCACCGTCGCTCATGGACGTCAGCAATGCCATCACATCCTCCTCCTTTCACGTCCTCGTCAGTGAAATTGCATTCCATCTTGTCCTTGAACAAGCAATGTTTTACTAGAACTAAAACCTTCATTACTTCAAAAATTAAAACACTATTACTTCCCTAAAATAATTAAACGAACTACAAAGGTTTTATTTGAAAACAATTGCTAACGTGGTCATAGTCTATGGTTATTGCTACTTTATAAAGCAAAGAGAGTACACATAATCCAAGGTTTACAAGAATTTTCTTTTTTTGTGACACATACGCCGCCATTAGACGCCACACTGTCACTAGATATATTTCACGTAGCCGTTACAGATATTCCGGAATTGTGTCAAGTTATTGTAATGTCGAGATAAATATTCTCGTTTCATAGATTTATTGCTTTCCTATCGTTTGGTTCAGCACCTGCCTGGTGATTCCTATTTTTGGGTCAGAAGCCAACTTGAATTACTGCCCTGTCAATTTCAGTAGAAATTTATATATTTACGGAATAAACCAATGCGGTTTTCTTTATTTATTTTAGCATTATATTCGTAAACCTATTAAAGTGTATGTTAAGAAATTGCAAATATGTAATGAAAACAATGACTTTGATTTTAAGCTTATACGTAATAAAATTGATTAATAATAATAATAAAGTATATAAGTAAATAATAATCGTTAGTGTTACTTTTAATCTATGTCAGTAACTTAAAACATTAGACATTTTTTTTTGATGTTTTCATAATTACCTACTGCAAAGGATGTTAATTAGCAGTTCCTCGATCTTACTCGATATAACGTAATAATAATTATTAAATATATATTAAAAATAAACTTTTTATGTTACTATAAAGTTACTAAGCTCTAGTAGAGTCGATAACTCCTTCACCTTCTAAGCTTTCAAGAAACCCGTTCTATTTATTAAGCTCGAGAATATATTATGTTTGGTGAACATTTTCCTCATTGCCTTTTCTATGTTATTGTTCAAACAGTTGTTCTCAAAGTTTCTTTGCTTTGTTTTTATAATTCCGCCAATCTGTAATAATAAGATGTTAGTACTCTAAAATTATATTATACAATTTTGTTTTATACTAACATCATCATAAAATTCGTATAAGCTCACAATTCGTTCCCTTGAAACAGAATAATTTATTTACGTTCGTTGAGGAAGCAACATTATCTAAATCTCATTAGTCGGCCGCGAAGTGCGACGGTGTACACAAAACGAATTATTTATTACGTTCAAATGTAAAATCGCTTTACTGACACGACCTCGAATTTCGGTGTTAGTTCACGCTCAACCGAATTGAGGTATTTTTCTGAATTGAGTCTTCATGAAAAATTCACGACGTTTGCCGGTGTGGGTTTTAAATGATCATTTGAATATTTCTTATGGCGTAGGCTAAGTGGTGCGATTAGAATCGAGACCCGTAGTTACCGAACGTTGGTGATTTGGGACAACTGATGTCTACGGGTGTTGTAAGCAACAAGCCACTACCCGTCTCAAGACATGAGGTTGAAATCATTGTGTATTAAAATACAGACAAAAATTGTGGGCCGGTGGCCGAACCTCCTATGAGGCCCTGAGGCTACGGGTCGCGTGGGATATGTGGCGAAAAATTGTAAAGGGAAACCCATTCGGCATTCCCTCCCGACCCAGGAATTTTCGCCCCCAAACAAAACGCGAGCAAAATACCACACCTATCACCAGACGTTGTCCAGCGGTTGTTCCCAAAGATGCCCGGTTGACCACCACAGGCTGCCACTTGTAACCCGGAAAACTCCGGCTCACATTACGGTTACAGTTAATGCAAGTTAGTGATTACTTTATGTAGGTATAATAAACAGAGAATGCCTATTCTCCGGTGAATCCCTTAGTCACAGTATTCCACTCAGGTGAAGAAATAAGTGATGCTATTCTACGCCAAAACCAAACAGTCTAAGGTCTCAAGATGCTTTATTATTATTGGTTTGACGGGTCATTGAATTCAAGGTTCGCCTGGTCTTAAGTAGTTACCGGAGCCCATAGAAATCAAGAACATTATTGCCGTCATTCATCTTGGGACATGAGTTCAAGACGTCCTACCACCAGTTAATAGTTTACTAGTTATTAATAAGCCCTCTCTGATGTTAGTTTTACTAATGGTATGGCGTATTATGAGTTCAAATGGCTAATTACCACCCTACCTATTTTTGATGTAAAATAACAATATGTAGCAAAAGGATACAGTATCTCAGTGTGGGAAGCGGTATTAGCATCATGATGTCAATGAACTCCCGTGACTATTAAGTACTATGTGGGCCAAAACTCCATTAAACAAGAATATGGAAAACGCATACATTATTACATTTTTTTTATTATAGTTTATGTAGGTGGACGTGCTCCCACCTGATGTTAAGCGGTTACCGGAACCCATGGACATATACAACGTAAATGCTGCCACCTACCTCGAGATATAAGTTCTAAGGTCTCAGTATAGTTACAACGGCTGCCCCACCCTTCAAACCGAAACGCATTACTTCACGGCAGAAATGGGCAGGGCGGTGGTACCTACCCGTGCGGACTCACAAGAGGTCCTACCACCAGTAAAAACATTATTAAAAAAATCATATTTTCATTTTGCTGAATATTGTTTTGTAATTTCTTCAAGCACAGCACCACACGCAGTGTTTTCGTTGAAAATGCTCACTGCAGACAGATAAATGTGTTATTTGTTTGTCGTTTGTTTTTGTGATGCATGCGTTTGTGGAGGAAAATGTGTGTTGAGTGTTTAACTCGCATTGACTCTGATTCGAGTATAGCTTCGTTGGACTTGAAGATTGTAAAACCTTCTTAACTTAATGTTACATTTGAGTTTATGGGTTTTTGAAGATATAAGATAAAAGAAAGATCTTCCACCGAGCGCGTGAAAATGTTTGATAGACCCATGGTCCAAAATTATTGTTCGGAACTAGTATATATGCAAACTTATCTTGAAAATGTCGTTAGCCACATTCAGTCTTGTAATATTTTACCGCACCGTGTCATGAAAAAATCATACATTCAAGTTCAAAGGATGATATAGTTGTAATTAGGGAAGGCTTTGTCTCAATGGGACAACCACATTGTAGTGTTTATGCAGATGGACTGAAATTTAGCGCGGAATTCATTCGTGAAGATGTATTTTATATATAGGATTTCATCACACGAATATGCCGGGTGTATTAAGTTTTTTTTATAGATTAAATTATTGGACGAGCTCACGGCCCACCTGATGTTAAGTGGTAGCTGGAGCCCATAGAAATCTACAACGTAAATGGCGCCGCCCACCTCGAGACATGATTTGTAAAGACCCAGTTTTAGCAGTACAATGGCTGCCCCACCCTACAAACCCAACGCATTACTGCTTCACGGCAGAAATAAGTGGGGTGGTGGTATCTACCCGTGCGGACTCACAACATGTCCTACCACCATTGACCACAACCCAGCCCACAATCTCCCTGGGCTATCGACGGGTCGACCCATAATACCATAGTGACAGCGATTATATAGTTACATATTACATAGTTACAGAGGTTTTTACAACAAGCGTGATTGACAGAAAACTTCGAGAAATTGTATGTATATGGCCTGACTGATTGATTTATCGAGATTAGAGCTTAAGTCACTACAACTACAACAGCCTGGAAATATTGGTACTCAATGTCTTTTAACTGTAAGCATCCATTGAGGAAGGAAATTTACAAATCTTACTTCTAGTAGACTGAATTTAGGACTTGAAATTTTAAATGGAAAATACATTAATTTTGAAAAAACAACATGAAAAGTATTAGGCATTTTATATTAATTTTAGTTATTTTTTTATTTTTTGGCGACCTATCGGCTAGTAGCTTTGATGGGGTATTCTGGCTTCACCTAGACTGGTGTGTCAGCTTACAGGGCTCAGCCTGAACTTGCCAACATCTACCCTTATAAGAGCAGTGCTTCAAAGAATCTACCACTGGATCAGAATCGCAAACCACTGAGAAGACACGATGAGAAACTCAGTGTGTTGAAGTTTTATGTAAAAGTATTTTATAAAATTTATGTTCGCTACATTCATTCCCGTACAAAGCATGGCCGGATTAATAATACAGTTCACAAACAGTGGAGAGAAAAGCGAATTATTGAAAAAAAGATGTGTGGTGTCGTGAGACACCGGTTAGGAACGAAGTTCCTTATTATAAAAATATTAATTTTAAGTTCTATTCGAGGTATACAAAAAATAATTATTCGGGTATACATTTTTTATTATGAATTTTTTTATTGATAAAAATAAATAAAAAACTACTTTACAAAGTTATCAACTTTATTTTATTCACAAATACATATTTATAAAAATATATAAAGAAAAATTTCAAAAAATATACAAAGAAACGGCTATTTATATGAATAATAATAATAACCGTCATTACGTAGACTATACATTAGACACTGTCTAGCAATCATACTAAGACTATACATAAATAATAAAAATCTTACGTTACGGACGTTTTCCCGGTTGGGGTACCGTCCAATACTCGTCCAATAAGGAACTTCGTTCCAAAAAAAAACAGCTTAGATAATGGACACGTGGATCACATGTTTTACATTTCAACGGTATACGCTTCAATGTACCAAATCACTCTTTTTCGTTTGTTCGACGAAGTTTGGCCTCGCAAAGCCGCAGCTGTGAAGAACTTTTTACACACAAGACGATACTCCGAAGCGGGTACTAAGTACAATTTAGTGTAATCTCATTGGCTTTGCCGCATTGTTGTCATTAGTACCACAATGATTTTGCATGGACATTCTGCACGGTTTCATTAAGCACCCTTTGTTAGGATGAAGGACTGCTGGTTGTCCAAAGACCAGATTCACGCAGACGGGTGGGTAACCGTAGGCTCAACCAGGATGTGGTCATCCATTGTCAAATTTTCCTTTTTGTCAATGTGCCGTACGGCCAGTTTATGTCGATTGGCCATCTAAGTGTACTGGTAAAATACTCAGAAAATACTGCGGTCCATTCTCCGGTAATCTTGTTATACATTAGCACCTTTTAAGTTACCCACAGGAAGAGATTGGGTGGTGCTATCCTAGGCCACTACTACCTATCCAATTATTGAATTTTCTTTAAGAAATATTTAACCAAGATTGCGACTCAAACTAAGAATCATCACACTCAAATCCCAATTATTTTCATTAATTTATGACTTTATATTATAATTTACTTTAAATTTATATAAGTACGCAAGGTTAGTTGTCTGAGTCAATGGACTACGACATATAATATGTCACCATTCATCCCCAAATAGGAGGTTTTAATGTCAACTTGTTAATAGCGACTGTCTTTTATTGTACTAAGTGAACATTTTCTGCCAAAACCAAGGTAACTGATGGCACTTACATATGTGGCCCCACAATATACATTACCACCAATAAAAAGTTAATGTCATTTATTATGACCACGCATTACCGAAATTTAAATCTGATTTTAAAATATCCCATGAACATTTTTATTTGTGGCCACACTGTTTATGTACAAACTTGGACCATAACGACAGTGTCGACTAAGTCGCGAAACAAGGATTAATTCCACCCAAACTGCATCTCAGTGGTGGATCTGGTTGTTGCTGGCGACGTAGCAAAGTTGCACCGCGGTCGCTTGCCTTAATGCTCTCTAGCATGCACTCTGCGAGCGTAATTGAACTTCATACTGTATTGCGGGAATGCTTGGAGCGTGAATTTGTAATAATGGCTTTTAATGTGTTTCCGTCGTGGATCCCAGTGTTCGGTTTATTTATAATTTGTCATTAACAGTATTGTCATGCGTTCGTCGGGTCGTCCCGTTGCCTTAGGCACGTCATTACGCATCCTCCCGATACATTAACGGTGTTTTTAGGTACCTCATGCACCGGTCACCGTCCTCGTCGAATCCGTCGCTTGCGATGAAGGGCTCGACAGTGAATTAACCCATAGACATAGCCCACTGAGTTTCTCGCCGGATCTTCTCAGTGGGTCGCGTTTCCGATCCGGTGGTAGATTCCGCGAAGCACTGCTCCTGCTAGGGCCAGTGTTAGCAACACTCCGGTTTGAGCTCCGTGAGCTCCCCTACACGTCAAGGAAGAGCTGAAACAGCCTCTCAAGGCTGTCAGAATGTCAGAAAACGATGTTAAAGTAAAGGTCAAAATTTAAAACATTGCCGATTTTTATGGATAGTATGGACCAATCTCATTAGATAAGTCCATCTGTTACCATTAGTAAAAGATTAAAACTTTGAACTAAATTTTAATCTCAACAGCTAAAGCGCTAGAAAAAATAATCTAATACAGACTACGTATAATTAAAACCACTTTTGTTACAAATTACGTACACATGTACAAAGTAAAGTAAGAAAACTTTGAAGTAATCGAAACTGCGGATTTTTGTTTTTGCTTAGATGGGCGGACGTGCTTACAGCCCACCTGATGGTTAAGTGGTTACTGGGGCCCATAGACATCCACAACGTAAATGCGCCACCCAGCTTGAGATATAAGTTCTAAGGTCTCAGTATAGTTACAACGGCTGCCCCCTTCAAGCCGAAACGCATTACTGCTTCACAGCAGAAACAGGCAAGGCGGTGGTACCTACCAGTCCAGACTCACAAAAGGTCCTACCACCAATATAAATGCGAGGGATTTAATCCTGAAAGCGGTTTTAATGTTAATTAAAACTAATTTTACGTTAATTAAAAGTAAAACTACGTTTACGGTTTTACCGTTATTTATTGTCATTTTACTATTAGATTTCCAAAGTTTCGAGAGCTTTATAGTTTACACAAAACAAGCGGCTAAAGCGTTATGTATACGTCGACTAATAATTATATTTATGATAGCGACCTGTCCTTGCTTCGCTTCGGAAACATTAAATTTTATTATTGAATAGCTGAGTCCCGCGATGTTACCCGCAGTTATAGTCGTACCACGGGTGACGCCACGGGGCATCATCATCATCATCTCAGTCGTATCACTCTTGATAGAGTGGTCGTGATCGTCATGTAGTGTTGGAAGGGGCAGACTTGATGCGTCTCACGATGTCGCGCCATCTCTCCCTGCTTGAGGCCATTCTACTGCACTCATTTAGGGGACCTCCCACTGCAGTTTTAATTTGGTCGGTCCACCGCATTGCCACGGGGCAAAGCGAGTCTAAAAAATGTAGCCTAAGTTACTCCTTATATCATCAGCTACCTATCAGTCTTGTCAAAATCGGTCCAGCCGTTCCAGAGATTAGCCGGAACAAACAGACAGTCAGACAAAAATTGTAAAAAATGTTATTGTGGTGTGTGTACTGTATATACCTATATATTCACATGTACTAAAAAGAGGTTATTTCAATATTACAAACAGACACTCCAATTTTATTTATATGTATAGATATTACGAGAAAACTGAAGAAAATACTAAAGAGTATCTATATTATAATATGTATCTTCTACCGGAAATTGGATTCGATAAGCATATCGTATTTGATATACAATACACATATAGTATATATCGATAAACATGTATGTCTCTGTGCTTTACCCTGTCAATTCGCGAAACTAATATCGAACTTTATGAAGTCACGGCGAAGGTAGCCTTCGGAGTTTGGGCGGGGTAGAGTTTAGTATAACGCGACTGCTGTTAGCGACTAAATATAAAATGATATAGCGTGAATTTAAACGGTTACCCTTTTATATTCACGCTACGCCATTACTGGTGGTAGGATCTCTTGTGAGTCCGCACGGGTAGGTACCACTGACATGCCTATTTCTGCCGTGAAGCAGTAATGCGTTTCGGTTTGAAGGGTGGGGCAGCCGTTGTTACTATACTTGAGACCTTAGAACTTATATCTCAAGGTGAGTGGCGCATTTACGTTATAGAAGTCTATGGCTCCAGTGACCACTTAATACCAGGTGGACTATGAACTCGTCCACCCATCTAAGCAATAAATAAATAAAAACTTCTAGGAAATCTGTATGGTGTTTTGGAACGAAGTTCCTTATGGGACGATGCGGAGGGGTACCCTAACCGGGAAAAAACGTCCGTAACGTAAGATTTTTATTACTAATACACACAGTGTACAACTTAAATTTGTAATAACGTACAAATTAGTAACGCACACAGTGTACGACTTAACTTTGTAATAACGTGCAAAAAATAACACGTTTTTTTATCATTCATTGACCACGATCTCAGAGCGTTTGTTTGCGCAATACACCAACTCTTATGCAAATAACCGTGAATGAAATGTATGGGTTTTTATTGGATTTTATGGGTTTTTATTTCGATTAATGGTCGCTATATTTATTAATTAATAATAAAACTACATATTTCTAATGTTGATTATTGTTATTAATTGTATGTTTCATAAATCCAAAACAGATGGGGCCATAAATCAGTTTTTGCCGACAATTGTAATACTGTCTGATATAAATATCTCATAGATGGCGCTGTGTTAAGAACACCAACGTTTCACATAAGCTACGATTTAATGGCATCAACACCACGTGTGGCTGAGGCTAAAGTATAACTGAAATTTATTTCGTAGTAAACGCAATACAGTGAAATCTAATTGTTCTTACTTTGTTTATTTTTGGTATTAGCATAGTTATTTAGAAACAAAAACCTAAGCCACAGCAACGTGTGGCCGGGTCTGCTAGTATGATAATAAATATCTATATATATAATATATAAATGAATTGCTGTTCGTTAGTCTCGCTAAAACTCGAAAAGGGCTAGGCCGATTTGGCTAATTTTGGTCTTGAATTATTCGTGGAAGTCCAGGGAAGGTTTAAAAGGTAGATAAATATGAAAATTTAAAAATAACAATTTTGTTTTTCCTTAGGTGTCCCCCCCATCGGACGGATTTGTTTGTTTTAAGATTATTTTATACAAAAGTTTAGGTCTTTTATTTATCGATTGAGGCACTACGAAGTCTGCCGGGTTAGCTAGTAAAATATAATTTATAGCTAACAATCTGCTTTAGTGGGTATGAGTAGCATAACTCGGAATTTCACCTTAAAGTTAATTCATAGGAAACGTGCCCTGACGCTCGTGACTCCGTCGGCTTATCGACACAATTCAACGCACGTCGGTATCTCTCGGAGTAGCTTCGGCTTTTAGGAAGAAATGAAACACACGAACACAAAATAATATGATAGGGGATTTAGGTTTTATTAAAGGTCGCATGGCGGTCGGCAGAATGTACTCTGTGGTATTATCGTGTTATGTCTGATGGATAACAAAAAATCAAGAGATTAGGCATGGTATATTTTTGGATTAGTTTGAAAATACAATTAAGAGCAGGATAAACTTAAGGAGTCATGTATTCCAGTTTAAAGTGTGGAGCGGACGTTATTAAGTTATTCCGATGCTAAATTGATAATGCCGTAAGTTATGAAGTGCTATTTAGCGTTCAATATTTCTGAACAAGGAAATTTACGATAAATTACGTAACATTTTAGTGTTAGCGGAGTTATTATTGGCAGGTTACTTGTGGCTGTACTCATTTTATGACTGATATCATCTTACGATTATTATAAGAAGACATGCCCTGTTGTGAATTTAGCAATAATACACGTCACTTCGGATCCACTATCGGCGCTTTTAGGTTATCGTTCTTGTCTAACTCGTCAAGTGCAACAAAAGGTTTGGCGAATAAATTAATCCACAGACACAGAGTTTCTCGCCGGATCTTCTCATTGGTTCGCGTTTCCGATCCGGTGGCAGATTCTGCGAAGCACTGCTTTTGCTAGGGCTATTGTTAGCAAATTCGCCAGATAAGAGCTCCGTGAGTTCACTTACTAGCTCGGTGAATCTATTATAACCCCTCGAGGTTAGTGGAATAGGTATAAAGAACACGTGTTATAATTGAAGCTTCGATATGCTTTGCGTTAGACTTAACAGAAAAATAGCTCTTAGGTAGTTCATATAATGAGCAATGGATCGCAAAAATTACCCCATAGAAAATGACATGCATACTAAACAGCTACCAATACCATAAAAATAAATTTAGCCACGAATACGGAATACAGGCCCGTATATTTGAAACATTGGTACATTATGATCTTTACGCTTATACGAAAGATAGGGTCGACATGAGACGACTATATTCCATGTTTTGGGACTTATGCTAACCCTTCATATATGTACATGACGGCGTTAACGATATTTATGTTATACAGCACGTGCAATAGGAGTGACTCACACAAGCCAGGCGCGCCGGCCGTGTCGTTCCACTCGTAAACAACAGCTGCAACAGAAGTGACTCATAAGCCAGCTGCGCCGGCTAGTATAAAAAGGCGGAACGTGCCTTGAAATGAACATTCGTTCGACTGCGTTTGCCCGGTGCACTTACTATATCGTTGTTACGTTGTGTGATTCAGTGACTGTTGTACGTACTGGTTAAAGTTGGACAAGTGTTAAAGTGAATTGTCAAGTTAACATATTGTTGATTAAATCAGAAACCAAAGGTGACTTCGTTTTACTCGGTGTTCAACAAGATAATGTCTACCCTCAAGCTTACATACATATTTAGTGTCATCTTATTGAAGTCTCAAATAATACATTGGTATATCATGTTAAGGGTTTTTTTTATATTGCTTCATTTCTTTTTATTATACTTATTATATGTTTTGTATTCCTGTAATTGCTTTGTATTTTTGTAATTGCTTTGTATTTCAATAGGAGGGAATGAAGTCTTATTTTTTCATAGTATTTATAGGCAGATGATGATGATGATGATAATGAAATAGCCAAGTTGCTGCCTACCACTGAGTACTCTCCAGAAGCCTCGTTTGAAGAAGGACATACCGGGAAGGGGAGTTCATGTTAGAGCCTTCCAGAAATATTTTAAAGGAGACATTGCACTATGGATCAACGTAGCAATAGATAGTATGTATGTAGATTCAACTCTACACCGGTGGTGGGAGTGGTGATGATAAAAGTAGATGAAGGGGTCATTTAAAACGATTCCTCAGAGCACTTTCCATGGAATGGTGGATACGGTGTCTTATGCAGCCTTTTTCACCAAACAAACATGAGTTCTGGAATGAAGGATAGAACAGCTGTAGGTGCGTGGTGGCACTCTACGTATTTTGTGATGTCTACGGGTTCCAATAACATTCAACACCATAAGACAATAATTTCTACACATCTAAAGTCATTCCCCTGCCCTTCTCCCAGTCATCTGGGGTCGGCGCAACATGTTTTTTCTTTCCATACTACTCTATCATATACTATTTCTGCGCTCACTTCCCTCTTACACATATCGTCTTTCACGCAATCCATCCATTTTTTCTTAAGTCTACCTCTTCCTCTATATCCTTCCACATTCATAGTTAGCACTCTCTTACCAACCTCATTGTCATTTCATCTCATCACATGTCCATACCATCCCAAACGCGCACTTCTCAGCCTCTCTGACACAGGTGCCACTTTCAGACTTCCTCTAACATATAACATTCTACTCATCTAAAGTGTGTACTGGAAATGAAAAAAATATTGTCCCCATTTTAAATTAATATTAGAATTTTTTGCTTGTAACCGTTAGCAGTGCTGAATAAAAGAACGAATTCACAGAGAACTCTTAGCGTTTATGTCGACCTGGTACTTTGAAATGTATTAAATGCGTAACCGCGTTTTGTTTGGACGAAAAGACAGCACACCTTATCGTCAGTAAGCAAAAAGTTGGTTCGAGATGCGAGCACTCCTGATGTTAAGTTGTGATAGGCCTCAAATGAATGGGGTCATGAGATGTGAGGTCAAAAAATCTCGTATGACTAATTATATAGAAACGAAAACGATTCTCGTAGTCCGATAGCCCACTATAGCGCATTCTTGTAGATATAAATAAAATATTCCTTTAAACCAAATTACCTCCATTGAATTGAGGATAATTGAAAATTACTTTGTATCGTTGTGTATACTTCGCTCTTTTTTACTCTATTTCCGTAGTCTCAGAATATATAGCTCTCTATCTCTTTCTCTCTGCGTCATATTTTCCTTCGCTATCCAAGGCAATTCTCTTCATAAATTCTCATAAGTATTATATTGTTAATAAGTAAGATGTTTCCTTTCAAAAATAAATAAATTGTAAGTAATAGTAATAAGTAGTCTACCTAGGTGCTTCCAAAACTACACATTTATTTACAAAAAATTCATGAAAATGTTTATTTATGTTCCTTTAGAGAGAAGATGCATGTGACTAGGAGACGTAGAGAGAAGATGCATGTGACTAGGAGATGTATGGAAATGGTAGTGCAAGGTAGAGGGGGAAGAGGTCGACCGAAGAAGACATGGATGGAGTGTGTGAATGACGATATGAGAGAGAGAGGAGTGAGTGTTGAGATGACGGCTGATAGAAGAGAATGGAAGAGAAAAATTAGCTGTTCCGACCCCACCTTAACTAGTGGGATAAGGTGGAGAACAAAAAGAGAGTTTATTTATGTTCCTTTCCCGAAAAATCGTCGGATTTGTGTTGAAACAATGAATGAAAAATCACAAGTATCTTTCGTCAATTGAACGTTCACGGTCACGAATTACAATGGTTGAATAACTCTTAAACGAACTATTGTGTGTGCCCACTGATATTTCATTCCGAACTATGGCGATCGAGTTGAAATCGTTCGGAAAACTAGTGACAAAAATACTAAATGCCACTAAAATACATTGTATTTTACCGGGGCTTTTTCAAACGGAATGAACAAATTGTCGTTTCACTCCCGACTGATTTTTGTTTTAGCTTTTACTCGACAATTAAAATGATATACGTAGGTTTTTTTACATTGTCCTTAAATTACATTGTACTACATACAACCAGACAAACAAAAACTCAATATAATTAACATTAATATTGAATTAAATGTTTCTGCACAAATTTGATACGCCTCATGTTGTAAATTATTTTCTATCAAAACTAATTTATAAATATAGTACACTCCTCGACTATTGCATGTCGTAGACATTATCAAAAGTGCTTTTACGGGTTAATCTTTTGTGTTTTTTATTGTCATTGTATTATTGTGCATGCTTCGAAAACATTCCGGTTTCCGTGAACACGGATAATTAAGGTGTTATTTCATTGACTTTTGATTACTCTGCTTATTTTAATTAATATAAAAAAACAATATCATTTTTTCCAATTTTAAATGTTAAAGAAATATTTCATTCAGCATCGGTAGATATCACCTGGTTAGTTGAATTCGAAAAAAATGTATTTCTCCCATATCAAGCTATCAAGTTCAATACATTTCTCTAGCATTGAAAGCTATAACCAGTTTTATCAAAATATAGTGAATTTAATGAACTTTATTTTGAGTGCAAACGATTCAAATTATTCCTAGGCCTGAATTTTGAGGTACCTACACATAATTTTGTGTATGGCAGTAGCACCTTTTTTTCAGGCTAACATGCCCACGATCCGTGTGATATTGACTGATACTGACTATGCCTTTTACATTAAGAATAATACCAATTATCTATACTAATATTATTATTAAAAAGAGGAATGATTTGTTTCTTTGTTTGTATTGAATAGGCTCCGAAACTACTAAACCGATTTGAAAATTTCTTTCATTGGTTGGAAGCTACGCTATTTCCGAGTGACACTGGCTATAATATTTTTTGAAAAAAATTACGGATCCTTACTAAAACTCCAATAATGTAACACAAGGTGTAAAAAAATTACCTAAAATATTCTTCACATCGCGTGCCCTGCGAAAACTATTGATGATAGAATAAATTGTACTACGACTTTGTAGAACACATTATTATTTACAAAAAGTGTCGCGACAGCATATGTCTAACTATTAAAGTTAGGCCGCAATAAGTGTTCTTTTATTTAAAAAAATAAAACAACGTCAATTATCGTTGAAATTTTTGTTAAAGACCCGAGCCGAGCCGGAACGGGCCGCTAGTATTCTACAAATGTTGAGTCCCTTGCAATCTTTAAAATTCTAATTTTTCATGCTCAAGCATTTTTAGCAGATTTTGTATCACTAGTCTTTCGATTTCTGACACTGATAAAAAATCTGAAGAGAGGGATAGCCGTTAAGCCAATGTAACACTGACTTCGACTTAGTGCCTCAAGGTGACTAGCAGTACTCAGATTGAGATAGAGAGAGAGTCGATGGGTTCCGTGAATTTATATACTCATACTAGCTTTTGCCCGTGACTCCGTCCGCGTGGAATAGTTAGGTACATTGGCATAGCGCTAAATTTTACCCCTCACTTCATTTACGTAGAAAGTCAACATATTCTGAAGCATTCTTTATTAGTGCTCCACTTGTATGGGTCTTATGATGTTATATAGCCTTCCTCAATAAATGGGCTATCTAACATTGAAAGAATTTTTAAAATTGGACCAGCAGTTCCTGAGATTAGCGCGTTCAAACAAACAAACTCTTCAGCTTTATAATCTAATATATTTATAAAATTCTCGTGTCACAATGTTCGTTCCCATACTCCTCCGAAACCGCTTGACCGATTCTCATGAAATTTTTTATGCATATTCAGTAAGTCTGAGAATCGGCTACTATCTATTTTTCATACCCCTAAGTGATTAGGGTTGTCCACCCCTAACATATTTTATTTTATTTGAACATTTTTTTTGTTATAATGAGGTATTATGTGGTTGAATGAGGTTTTGTTATTTTTATTATATATTCCCTCATCGTTCACAGCACTACCTCTTTCACTCATTTACCACATCCTTACACACTTACAATAAGTTAGTTTTTTTTTCTACCCTAGAAATTCCCTAGAAATCTTATATATGGCAAAACAATGTTTGCCGGGTCAGCTAGTATTACTATAGAATATACTGCAAAGATTTTCACATGTCGATCGTTTCACACTTGTGCAGACACATCCAGACGATTCGCAAACGCACGCAGTCAACACATACAGAATTGTATTTACAAGTTTCTAAACCAATTCCTCGCTTATATCTGCTAACGTTTCCCGCATTTACGTTAATGTCGCTATATTCGTGCCTATGATTATTGCGTGACGCAAGTGCTCAGCGTTTGTAGTAACAGTCTCGCTGTTTTAATTTCTACTTTATAGCTCACATAATAAGGAACGTTTATGCACTACAGAAAATTGCCAGAAAATCTTAATGGTCGTTGGCTAGCTATTTAGCAGACTTAACAATTATAGAAATAATAAAAGTAGTGGCCCCGCAGTAGTCGAAATTCGACTATAATTAATTGAAATTATAAGTTTAAACATTATTATGGTTCTATTGTCCAACACTATCATAATTCGATAATATAATCACAGTATTCGCCAAAACTGCACTACAGATCAATAATATTAAAGACAAACAATATTAATCTGTTTTCAATTCGACCACAGACTAAGCAATAACAAAAGTTTCCCAATTGATAGTAAACAAAGAGTATATTTTTGTGTATGTGTAGTATCAAATACACGGCAGTGTGTGTAATGTTTTCTTTATTGATTTTATGTATCTTTTATGCATTATTTAAAAAAAATTATAGCATTATGCACTCCTTCTCTACATTCTCTATAAGTGTGGGAAATTTCATACTCCTTCGTCCGCGCGATTTTCGTAAAAAGGGATACAAAGTTTTTGCTTCACGTATTGATATATAGATTATTTTAAGTGTAAGCTAGCGTCTTGGTTATTAACATTGACGTGAATATTTCTGTCATGTTTGAAGCTAGCGAGTCACGTTATCCGACGTGTCGCGACTCTACCACTATCTACCCCTTCGAACTTTTACTATCTATAGATACATAATATATTCTTTATGTGTCTCTACGTGACGTAAATAGGTTAACAAATGTCGTGCCTTGAAAATTTAGAACTAGGCGTATAAGTTTCTTTCTCAGAAAATAGTTTCTCACTTTTTCCTTATTCTCTTTCGGCTCGTATGTGTCAATCACTGGTTTTACTGGTGGACTGGTGGAAGGACCTCTTGTGAGTCAGCGCGAGTAAGTACCACCACCCTGCCTATTTCTGTCGTGGAACAGTAATGCGTTTCAGTTTGAAGGGTGGGGCAGCTGTTGTAACTATACTTGAGACCTTAGAACTTATATCTCAAGGTTGTTGGCGCATTTACGTCGTGGATGTCTATGGGCTCCAGTTACCACTTAACACCAAGTGGGCTGTGAGCTCGTCCACCCATCGAAGCAATAAAAAAAAAAACATATGACTTGAGACCTTAGAACTTATATCTCAAGGTGGGTGGCCCGTTTACGTTGTAGGTATCTATGGGCTCCAGTAACCACTTAGCACCAGGTGGGCTGTGAGGTCGTCCACCCATCTAAGCAATAAAAAAAATTACAAGTTAGTATAACTTTAAGTGTTAATATCGATATCAGTAGTATCTATGTTAATATCACTGTTAGTGTTGGCGTTACATAGTTTTTGCTAAGTTATGCCGCAAAACACTGTGCTATTGTAAATCAGGACCGTTATCCTACTGACAAATCATTCTCGCATCTCAAATTTAAGTGAAATTGATATATAGTCGTGTCTGGTCTTCGGATACTTGAACGGTGTTGTCTACCTCATCTATCGATGTCAATATAAAATATTGCCATAATAATATATTATTAAGCAAATATTGCACAGCTATGACGTTGTTATCGTCACAATAACAATTAATTGAGGCAGTTCAGATACGTTTCCTGCTAACACTCAAGCTAATTAAATCGTTTCTCAGTAGGCACTTTACAATCAACAATTTGCAATAGGCGTGTTTGTTTATTAATAACTTGTACTGATGTGAGTGGAAATTCTAGTAATTTGATTATTGTGTGCAATTATTATTGAAACGAAGTTCCTTATGGGACGATGCGGAGGGGTACCGTAACCGGGAAAAAACGTCCGTAACGTAAGATTTTTATTAGTAATGCACACAGTGTACGACTTAATTTTGTAATAACGTACACAAAATAACATATTTTTTTATTATACATTTTTTATAAATCAATGTGAATAACATAAAGTTGATAATTTTGTAAATAGTTTTTTTTTTATCAATAAAAAAATCATAATAAAATTTATACCCGAATACGAATTTTCTCTTTACCTCGAATAGAACTTAAAATTAATACTTTTATAATAAGGAACTTCGTTCCTATTCGGTGTCCCACGACACCACACATCTTTTTTTGATACTGTAACTGGAAATAAGCCCGGGCGGGTAGGTACAGCCGTCACGATCATCTATGCTGCGAAAAGGTCACGCGTTACAGTTTGTAGGATGATTATGAAAAAATACATGTTGGAAAGCGTGACGTGTGAACAGAGTTGACATTCGGAACGAAACTGTCGGTTTGTCCTTTAATTATGATAATTCTTCATGAAGTGCGTGAATCTAATTGAGATAACTAAAAAGTCTTAAACTGCAAAGTACTCAGTGAAACCGTATACGAATGATGACGGAACGAACTTTACTGGTAGTAGGACCTCTTGTGAGTCCGTGCGAGCAGGTACCACCACACTGCCTATTTCTGCCGTGAAACAGTAATGCGTTTCGGTTTGAAAGATGGGGCAGTCGTTGTAACTATACTTGAGACCTTAGAACTTATATCTCAAGGTGGGTGGCGCATTTACGTCGTAGATGTCTATGGGCTCCAGTAACCACTTCGCACCAGGTGGGCTGTGAGCTCGTCCACCCATCTAAGCTTTAAAAAAAAAGCGATCTCTCAGTCATTCCTAACGCCGCCATATAGATATGTATTTAACACCCAGACATAGGTCATAAAAGCTTGTTCATCACACGAATGTATGTAGAAATCAAACCCATGTCTCTTGGTTTAGCATTCAGGGGCACTAGCTACTGTGGCACCGAGTCCATCAATAAACACTAGAATAACATCAAATTAACTTTTAATATGTACGTATGGGCATCTCTTCCTGTAGAAACGTTTGTGGGGGCTGTCATTGTTAACCAATCTCAGTAATCTATACTATCTATACTAATATATAAATCTTCAGTGGTTTTTACGGATGTTCCGTTCTAACTACTGAACCATGCACCCTATTGACTTGAAACTTGGTATCCATGTAGAAAATACATGTACTTAATGGATAGGCTAATATTTAGGTATATGAGTGTTGGACTCCCTACACCAGTTGCGGGGGCGTTAATAATCAGAATCTTAATGGGGGTGACAAATAATAATGTTAATTTTAAATGCCCAGTGAAGCGGATGGGTACAGCTAGTCCTTACTAAACTTGTTTATGCCGCTTACACAGATAGCTTTTAAAAAAATAGCGTATAATACATTAACATACCTAATGTTTTTTTAACCGTAACAAACAATCAGTTTTAGTAACAAACGTTCTGTATCCAACGATAAACAATTTGTTACCCTGGAATTATTTAAGCGCCCGCCTGTATCGCGTACCCCGATCAAATTTTAATTAAAATCGAATCAAAACCATCTGCACTGTAACACTACAAAATCATAAGTTAGATTAATTTTTGAATGGCCCGTGTAGTCGAAGGCGAACCCATTTCAAAACAGCACACCGCCAACACCGACACAGTTTTGACCTTCCTAAAATAGATCCGAGTACGGTATGAATAAATAAACGTTATTTAATTAAACCCTTCAGTTCGTTCCGTGTAATGACTGCGGAACGCGAACTAAATTCATCCGAATGAGCCTTAAGGTCAGATCTTTGATTCGTTGAACGAAAAATAAGCTTTCGTTCTAATCTGGTTAAGCCTTTTTTGGCGCACCAAAGAAATGGCACATGCGACCTTGTGTATGTACTTGAGTATTTAATCGTGTACTTAACAAACTAAACATTAGACGTAACAATTGTAGGAAATGAGTCTGTAAAATGATTGGATTTTTATTAGAAGGAACTCAAGTGTGATAATGGATACAATTTGATAATAAAAAATGCATGAACATTGAAACTTATCTTATAGAGGATAGACATATAGAGGAATGTAGATTGCCACAGTCCAATGAGTTTCTCGCTGGATCTTCTCAGTGAGTCGCGATTTTCATTGGAATTTGGACCTCTTGTGAGTCCGCACGGGTAAGTACCACCATCTCGCCTATTGCAGCCGTGAAGCAGTAATGCGTTTCGGTTTAAAGGGTGCGGTAGTCGTTGTAAATATACTGAGACCTTAGAACTTATATCTCAAGGTGGGTGGCGCATTTACGTCGTAGATATCTATGGGCTCCAGTAACCACTTTACACCAGGTGGCCTGTGAGCTAGTCTACCCATCAAAGCAATAAAAAAAATCGATTCAATGGGAGATTCAGTGAAGCACTGCTCTTAATAGTACAGATGCTAGCAAAATCTCCAGGCTGAGTTCCGTGTGTTCTCGCCTACACTTTCGGTATAACTAGTATAACCCTTCGAGGATACTAGCAGTTGCTAAGAAAAAAAATAAACTAGATTACCATTGTCTAGTAATCTACAGTGTGATTAATTAAAGATACCCACCTATCAAAGAGAGCACTGACCTGGAAAGTGTCTGGTAAAAGGAAGAGAGGCCGCCCCAGAACAACTTGGCGTCGCTCGGTGGAGCAGGAGCTAGGGGTCTTGGGCATGACGTGGGAGGAGCTAGAACAGACTGCCCAAGACCGATATGAATGGAAAAATTTGATTCGAGCCCTACACCCCAGCAGAGGGTAATAGGAAAGCATGATGATGATGATGATGGCTTGGAAGGTAGTTGACCTCTCACGAAGGATAAAACTGGGCACCCACCTTAAATAAAAAAACAGAAAGGTGTCATATGAACATCCTGTTAGAACCGAGCTCTTTTTAATACGCTTTTATAAGCGTTATACGTAGATATGTTAGGATGTACATAATATGTATATGTAACGGAAACTTTGAACATAATTTTAACCCACATTAAAACATCGGATTAACTCGAAATTTAGCATACTTATCAAGGACCGATGAAAATTCAATATTTTAAACAGTTAGACCCGTTACCCTTACTAGGATAATCAGGATTAGCGATTTTTTGTTGAGTCTAGATTCCAATTTTAACAACTCTTCCAAAATATTTAACAAAGCCTAATTCAACCACTGTACAAATTAATAGCTTATTATTGACATGTTCACGTTTAATTGTAACACCATATTTAATAATAATAGTCAAAAAAACTGAAAATAAAAAACCGAAAAATAATAATATTTTATATAAATAAAAACAAAATTAAAAAATTAATTTATTCTAACATTTTTGTTAGACGTTTTCGCCTTCTTTGTCCTATGTTCCTTTGCTTTTGGTATGTTGATAGAAAAGCTTGGTCTGAGCTAAGCTTACTTTTTTTAAATGTCATTTAAAGTGTGCCCTTTTGGTAATATTTACATAGTAATTATGTTTGCCAGATTTTTTTCTAAGAAGCGTAATTTCGCTTGGATTTTCGGGTAGACCGCAACGAAATTAAGAGCCCTACAAAATATCTAGTCCGGGACGCTCTTGAAACTGAAGCCGACATCCATTCGGGTCAAACTAGTATTAATTGCGTCAAACCACAGGCTGTATGAAAGATGTAAATGACCGCGTCAAACTCAAAAGCAATTATTTCAGAATTATTTGGACAGCGCAAGTGGCGTCGCGTCGAATCGGTCAAAAATTTACGCAACGCGACATTTTCTTCCTAATTGATCTGTCAATTGGAAGTTTTTCCATGCTGTGTATGCTCTGGAGGTTTTATTTTCGTTTTTGATATATTTATGACTGCTATTAATTCCGCTTCTTACACGCTTCTAATGTGTTCTATTGTCGGAAAACCATGTGAATATCGGCTATCCGAAAACTGTAACATTGGATGATGCGCTTAAAACCTTCTTATCAATCCTTCAAACGTGCAATCGTCTATTGTTCTGCTAAATCTACATAAACTGTTATTACTCTATCTGTATCTATGATGTCAGAGGAAAAATAACATGATTTTATATATAAGCTCATGAAAATAGACGGTACGGATCTCTATCAATAATGGAACTAATTATGGCTTTATATAAATATTGCATCGAAGTCGAATAAGGGTCGAAATGGATTGAGGACCAGTAAACATTAATTTCATTTCCAGGTACTCATAAAGGACACAAAAGAGATCCTCAATTTGTATTCAACAAAAAAATAATTCAAAGATTAACAAAACAAAGAGAGTAGTAGTATTTTAAAGCATTTATAACAGGCACGATTTAATATTTCAATTTTGTTTGTAAAATTGCGTGTATTGAAACAGCTGCTTTGTTATGAAGCAATTTGAATGGAAATGAACCGGGAACCCTCGTATTTTGTAAACATTCGGCCTTTTAATCAATTCGGATCCTCGTTAGGTATCAATAACAGTATTTTTATTATATTATTTCGAGAAAAAAAAAACATGCAGCTAACGATAGGTTATTTAAATAGACTCAGCGATTTTGATTAAATAAACTTAGGCGCATTACGATATAATTTAAAACTGCTCCCAAAACCAAGAAATTAATCATAATAAAATTCGTTAACATGTACTGACATAACGTTTGTTTCTTAGATTAAGTTTCGTTTTAGAGTTTAGTTTTTACAAACATCAGACAGCACGTCGATAAAATATACAAACGTCCCAAGGGTAAAGTAAGGTAAGGTAATTTATATTAGTAATAATTTTTAATAAACTCGATGCTAACTAAACCACGATACGCCAAAACAGCTACCCACCTCGGGCTATAGAATCGAAATCTGGATTAATATATTGGAACAGCCACAGATGTGTCATATGGTATTCAGAATGAGGACTGTTTCGGTTACTACAGCTTTTGGTCCTACACATTAAAATAAACGAAAACACCTAATCAATTTACGGGTCAAATTCTCAAAAAACTAACTAATTACTATATCGTGATAATCGATCACGGACAGGTTCATAGTAGGTTCTATCTAACCTATACCCTTTGCTATATTGCTGCCCGATCCATTATTATAACCCGATAATCGCATCGTTCGTTATTAGTACACACATCTTACATCTTAGGACATAGTTGCTTCAAATACATCAGGGGTTGATGTTAAGTCATGGTCCTAGCGTCTAAGTGTTGTGCATTTCAAATAGCTACATCATGATTATCATCATCATCCAACCTGTGCACAATCCACTACTCAATATAAGCCTTGCCAAATGATCCCCAGTGCGGCCAGTCCGTTGCCACATGCATCTAACATGACCCAGTTCATATCCGATCCGGTGGACCGAATGGTAAACAGTCGACGTCGCCCAAAACACGTTTCGGATCCTCCCGATTCACTAACGGTGCTTTTACGTACCCCAAGCACCGGTCATCGTTCTCGTCGAACCCATCGCTTGCGACGAAGGGCTCGGCGAATAAGCCCACAGACACAGACCACTGAGTTTCTCGCCGTATCATCTCAGTTGTCGCGTTTCCGATCCGGTGGTAGATTCTGCGAAGCACTGCTCTTGCTAGGGCCAGTGTTAGCAACACTTCCGGTTTGAGCCCCGTGAGCTCACCTACTAGCTCGGTGAATCTAGAATAACCCCTCCAGGTTACTAGAATAGGTAGGAAAAAAAAGGTACCCAACGATCTTCACTAGGTGATCGGTCCATCTGGGTGGCCGTCCACGTGGTCTCCACTTGAGAATCTTTCTGCCCCATCGGCCGTCTATATCATTTGCGTCAAATCACGACCCTAAATTAGAAACATCTTCCTCCATCGTTGGTGATTTTTATAAGTAATGTTCACAAGAGGCCCTCGGGGCTTGAGAAGCACTTCAGGCTGTTGAAGTAAATTGTATCCGGAAAATTAAAATTAAATTTAAGAAAACCGAGCTGCTTGAAGCTTTTATACGATAGAGATCGTGTAGAACAAAATTATGTATTTGGCTTTGTGAATTTCGTGTTTTTGCGATAAGATTAAATATTCTTAATTCTTTGATCTTTTTTTATGTTAAAGCAAATAGTTTATTTTGTGTAAAAAATACCAATTTTTTTTTAAATCGAATTACAAATTATTAGGTAGATAAAAATACAAAGTTCAAAATTATATTTCGAAATACTTCCATCCATTCCAATATTAATGTAAGTTTATGAAGACGCAAAAAATATTTTAAAATGATTGTGTAATATAATTTATCGCGCGCACTCCATATTAAAAATGTTGAAGAAAATTTTCTCACTAGAGCGCGACACAGGGTAAATACATCAAAGTCAATCATTGAAAAAACAACTGTGCAAAAAAACAGCTAAAACAGTAATCATTTTTCAGTTAATCAGTTCAATTCAATCAATCAAAATCAGTTCAGAAATAGTAAAACCACAATTTTCGTCAGTTGTCATGAAATATTTTTTTCTAAAAGACTTTAAAATTATTTCTAAATTTTCCACAGACGTCATCATTGTTTCTGGCGATCAATAATATGTATTTCACACATTGGAACAGTTGTAAGCTTTTTAGAGAAATACGTAAACACAGATGATTTGATACGTTCACTATAACCATTTTATCTTCATATCCTATGAAGATGTAATGATCACCGACTACTTGTTTAGTTGGTTTAATTACGACAGTGTCCACAGCATTGCCGCTGTCCATAAGCAGAAGTAACATCAGCTGGACTGCATGCACATCTAATTACCAAGGATTTATTTCTTTATTGCCCTTGTAGGCAGACAAGCATACGGCCTACCTGATGGTGAGTGGTTACCATCGCCCATGGACTTCAGCAATTCCAGGGGCAAAGCCAAGCCGCTGCCTACCGTTAAGTACTCTCCACAAGCCTCGTTTGAAGAAAGACTTTTCATAGCGCTTGGGAAATCCGTAAGGGGGAGCTCATTTCAAAACCGGATGGTACGTGGCAAAAAATTCTCTGGAAAGACATTGTGGATGAATGCAGTGCGTTTCGCCTGCAAACGCAAATGCAATTGTTGCAATTCTACTCTGGTGGCGGGCGGTGCGATGGTAAAAACGAGATGTTGGTATCATCTCAAGCAACTGCTCAGAGCACTCTTCATTTATCATATTTATATATCATATTTATTTATTTATACGGTACAAAACACAGAGAGAAGCGAAGTCCCTCCGCAGACTCATTGCACTACTCATTGCATCATATTTGTCTGCGGCTGGCGACATCTAAAGAACACATTACATTTCAAAAAGAATCTAGTCGATTTTGATTTTGGTATACAATCTGGAAATAGTAAGATATGAATAAGCAGTCAAAATGAAAAGCTACTGTTACTTCATAATTTTTCGTTTATTTCAGTAAATTATCACCTCATTAATTACAACATTCCCTGGACAGCACATCGCACCAACATGTCGATCCTCCAAGAACTCCAGATAAAGACGAGGCTTTCTACCTTCTGCCTTCGTAGAGTTCTGGAATACTTTGACCACACTGCAAGAAAGGATCACGGCAGCTTGGAGAAGCTAATGATGACTAGCAAGGTGAACGGAAGAAGACCACGAGGTAGAGGCCCGACATGTTGGACTGACCAGATCCGCACTACCCTCGACACCACAGTTTACGATGCTCTACACTCGGCGGCAGGTAGAGGTAAATGGCGTGGAATGGTCCGTAATAAACTCTTATTGCGAGGAGGTGGTCACGACTCTCAGTATTGAGGAAACCGAAGCAAGAAGAAGAAGAATTACAAGGTAAACTTACTGTTAGAATATTAACATCATGAAAGACGCAGCCAAGAATTCGATTTGAGCAAAGCGCTGCACCGGGACGCGGCTGATGTATGCCCACTTTATGAACGAATTAAAATGGCGGATGTGACTTATGACGTCATAAAGTACGCGTGACGTCACTTGTCACGATTCTCGCATAGTTGAGATTGCGTATCAGCTTTAAAACTCAATATTCGCATAAGATTTAATAGATAGGATGACATGTCGAAAGTGTCAGTAGCTATTTATTAGGTAGTAGATAATAATATGCTAATACAACGTAAGTCTATTGCAGTATCTTAAAAAAAAAATGTTTCACATATGGGTATACCATTTAAACAAACATTCATATTCTAAAATGCACACACTTAATCAATGGAAAGTTGTTTTTTTTATAATTTTTTAGATGAGTAAACGAGCTCACGACCTGCCTTTTGTTGGTTACGGAAGGCCATAGTGTGAATCAAGGCCAAGTTATCATAGTGTGAATATCGTGACCCACATACATTGAGATTCAATTGTATTAATTCTGGGAGTCATTTGAGTGAGTTTTTTTTAATTGTTTTTATTGCCCATGTAGGCAGACAAGCATACGGCCTAATGGTGAGTGGTAATCGTCGCCTAAAGGCTTCAGCAATGCCAAGGGCAGAGCCAAGCCGCTGCCTACTGATACTGAGTGACAAGTACGTATTTTCTTTGTGAAATTGGTACGAGTCCGCGAGATTTGACCATCGGCTAAGGGGCATCTCTTTATCCAAGTATACTTAGTATCTTCTACTTTAGATCACAACGGCTACTACAAAGTCTTCTGTCTTCTACACAGAAAATTGTCTGGTTTTCGCTATAAGCAAATGAAAAAAGAAAACATCAAATAACCAAAAAACCTATTTTCAACAACAATATTTTTTCAAGCCTCAGGATAATTAGTTAGGTAATTTTTTAAACATAAAAACATTCTTATGATACTGAAACGAAAACCACGTTCAAAAGAACAAGGTTTTCTTAGGAAAAAACATTAAATTGAAACATTATTCACAGTCAAAGAAACTGGTATTAAGTGCTAATTATTTATTCTTAAAGACTGGAAACCAACTTATCATGATAATAAAATAGGTTTAGAAAAAAATCTTACTTTGAAATGAATTTAAAATTGTGAAATGAACGAATACATACTAAGGAAAAATTAGATCAATCTACACATAAATATAAAGAAACTTAACTCCAGAACAGAAGAAGAATCAACATTGAACTACTAAGGTTTTTTTCTTATATTAGAGATTAATATAATAAATCGTGATAATATAAGAATTGATTGGAATGCTCGGTAGTATGGCAATGGGTCTCCGCTTTTTTTTTCTACTTAAGCTGATAACCTTGAGAGGCTATTTCAGCTTCACTCTAACATGTAAGTGAGCTTACGGGGCTCGAACCGAAAGTGTTGCTAACACTGACCCTAGCAAGAGCAGTGCTTCGCAGAATCTACCACCGGATCGGAAACGCGACCCAACGAGAAGATCCGGTGAGAAACTCCGTGGGCTATGTCTGTGGGTTAATTCACTCGTCGAGCCCTTCGTCGCAAGCGACGGGTTCGACGAGGACGGTGACCGGTGCTTGTGGTACCTAAAAGCACCGTTAATGGATCGGGAGGATTTGTAATGACGTGCTTAGGGCGGTCTCCGCTATGAATCGTGATTTCAAAAAACACATCGAAACCGCATTCTTGTTGTCCGGTCTCCTAAAATTAATGAAAAGTATGATATACTCGATTATGCCAATTTTTAAATTAGATCCATGTAACCGGATTGAGTATTTTTTCTTTTCCTTTATCTATTCTGTAATATTTCAAAGATAATATTAATCGAGCATGTGATTTGAAATTCAATATTGTAAAATTGTTTTGTAAATGTATAAATTGAAAAACAAATGGAATATTAAAATCTTAGTGCTGGTTTTTAAAAGTAAGTAACAGTAAAAAAAAAAAACTATGACTAAGACGTTTGAAAATCGATGTACTTTTCAGGTATCGTCCAAATTTCGATGTTTCTTAAGAGTTATTGCTATTAGTCGTAGCTAAGACTATACCCCTATAGTAGAATTATTTTGTCCGTGCAGTTTGGGTCATAAAAAATCGGAGCGGTGAAGCGAGTATTTCACTCTCTCTTCCACTCACGAGCCTTATGGACGGGTATAGTGATGCGCATTATTGTTATCGATAAGCGTTATCGATAGTGTATTTAGTTTTGTCATTTTGTGGGTTAGTGATAAAAATGAAAGAAAAAAGCACTAATCGAACACTTACACCACATATCGCCGCAGCAAGTTAACGAGAACGGAAGAAATTAACAATTTGTAACTTTTCGGGATCTATTCTTATTTCAGTGAAATTTTTTATCACATTGTTGATAACGACACGTGCATGTATTATTTTGAATAAATTCTGCCGTTTTGATACAAAACAAAGGAATGAATTGAAAGGAACAATTGTGTCACTAAAGAAATTCAGAGAACGAATGCATAAAAACACATTTCTCTTCGACATAATGTACTATAATTTGCAGGTAAGTACAAACGACTTTTAACATAACAATGTCTCACCATCCTTCGTATACCACCCTGCCGCCGTGTACCTGCCTTCGATGACTCATTTGTTTTTATCGATAATGGCGTTGCGCCCGCGCAACATGCTCACCGCCCTGGCCGGGCTATGTTTTATGACCCAAATTGCACGGACAAAATAATTCTACTATAGTATTGGCCATCCCTATGAGCGACATTAGTCACTATTGCACTAGAACACAAACACACTGCGCTTAGGTTCTCCTGCAAAAATAGAAAATAAAATCTGACTTTTACATACATCGCGTGTGAATTCAAAATACGTACGTCCTACTGGCTTTAGAAACCTTTCAGCAGATAACGCGCATAAGTTCCTGAATATTTGACCAATATCACTCCAATACGTGAATAACTCTGATGGGTTCTCTGATTGAAAAATAAAAATACACAGTGGAAAATATTAATTACTCGTGAAACAGTTGTTTGGCTGGTTCATCCCATTTTCCATTCATTCTGGCATAGAATTGAGTGCACACATTGACATGCTCTGTGTATTCAACACTAATAAACGCACACATAACACAGTTTGGCTGGGTTCCGATTGCATGAGTAAAAGAATGCAGTATTGCGGTGAGGGGCTAGAACTATAGCTCTGTGAAGATGTAAGACAAAGGATGTAGCGTATATATTATGTTCAATGCAATTGCGACTCCTACCGGTCAACTTGTAGCAGTCTCAAATTTCTTTATTACTTTATACGCCCAAAAATACACAAATATATCATAGCACGGGATTTACTTTTTACTGTCGAAATAAAATCGCTAACTCTTAAGACTTACACTCTAATTGAAACTCAATTTTAAAATAGGAAGGCATCGCTTGGCACACTCGTTCTCTTGTAACCGAAAGAGTATCACGGCGTAAATTTCGATTTATTTATTGGTTTTATTGCTGTTTAGTCGAATGGGTGCCGAAACCGCCCATTCGTGTTCAAATCATGACTGTGGATTTTGAGTTAATTGACCGAAAAACCACATACGTTTTTGGTTGGCAAAGTGTAATGACTGCCTAACAAATTTCTCTTCGTATCAACCATTTAATTTTCACAATGAATCTGGAAATTAATTAAATTAATTCGACCTGTGGAATCCGTAGATATCAACAGCGCCAATACCGTCACCGACCTTGAGACGTGAATTCTAAGCCTCAGTTTTAGAGTACAATAGCTGCCCCACCCTTCTAACCGAAACGTGTTACTGCTTCATGTCAGAAATAGGAAGGGTAACGCTATACAAGCGACCTCATAATACGGCTTACCACCAGTAATAACGCAAATTCTAATAATAATATATATATTTTTTCTATCTTTGTTGAATGATTTTCATTACTTACAAATTCTACCATTAGCATCGATGTTCCAAATCTACCTTAACGTGACGACTAAGCGGATTTTTCTTTATTTCCTACTCTATTAATAGTTCTTTTTTATTGCTTAGATGGGTGGACGAGATTACGGCCCACCTAGTGTTAAGTGGTTACCGGAGCCCATAGATATCTACAACATAAATGCCGCCTCGCACCTTGAGACATCAGTTGTAAGTCTCAGTTTTGACAGTACAACGGCTGCCCCGCCCTTCAAACTGAAACGCATGACTGCTTCACGGCAGAAATAGGCAGGGTAATGGTACCTACCCGTGTGGACTCACAAAATGTCCTACCACCAGTAACATGGAGGCAATTAGAGCAAATAAACTTTTTAAAAATCTATTCACCAAATTTCTCCGCACACGAGTTTCCTCTTTGCACGTGAAGTTCTTACAAACGAGTTTCCAGCATGTCTATGACGTAAGTTTCGAAGGAAACTTCAGTTTTATAGGATTTTAATGAACGAACGCATTAAAGGCACACGGAACAGGAACTCAATGCACAATTCTGTCGAAACATGGAATTTCTGAAGCCAAACGTGCCATCATCTAGACTCTAGACCAGCCTTTCCCAAAGTGGGCGATAACGCCCCCATGTGGGCGCTGCAGGCCTAAAGGAGGACGGTAAGAGACCAGAAAAAAAGGGGGCGTTATGTAGAGGATTGGGAGGCGATTTGTAACTTCATCTAAGAGGACTCTTAGACACCGACTGAGCTTTCGCTATAGTGGGTTTTTAAGTAGGGGAAAAAATGGGGGCGCTAAAAATAATATATTCTCAGAGTGGGCAGTCGACAAAATAAGTTTGGGAGCCCCTGTTCTAGACCGACGTGGGAATGTACCAGAACAGAAAAATCGTATGATTATTTCCACGAACCGTTGGAGGGGCCATCGAATTACGAGCATATTATTTAGACTGTGTCATCGAACAGACAGCGTGTGCAGAGGTACATAATCGTTTCATATCGTGCTTTCTTCTCGATTTCACGCGCAAATGACGCGAACGGAATGTATTGTGTGAGAGAGACGAAGTTGCTTGTGAATGAGCGAAATTAATGGTCGTTTATTAACTTCGTTTGCTTCGCGAGTTAGTTTTTTTTTTTTTTTCAAATTCCGAGACTTCGTAATCAAGTTTTCCGCAAAACCCCGCCGGCTTGATTTATCTTCGGTAGTTTATTTTGTGGCCGTTTAATTTATTTCAAATTTGTATTGTAGAACATAATGAATTATTACATTCTGCTTCCATGAATTCTTTGTATTTCTGAGATCAAAACGTTACAATTTCTCATCAAAGCCGGAGGAGGAATAAAAACATGTCTGAGTCGTCTATTATCAAAGGTGGCAATCTGTGCATTTGGACAAAAAAATGTTATTGATATGTCAATACAGATTGATTTGAATATAATCGTCTCCTTCAAAGAATACGGTTCAAAACCTGCATTAAATAAAGGTTAATACTTAACCTGTTATTTATCTAAGATGTCGTTCAGAAGAGTTTTGTGACCGCCAATGGAATACCAAGTCAAGAATTCGTTTTTCTGATTTACCAATAATTGTCCAAAAGTCACATTGCCGGCTTTGATAATAGTCGACTCGTCTATAGATTTAAAAAAACATTGTTTATTGTAGATACAGCAGTGATAGCGCTAGTTAATTACGTCATTTCTTCAAACAGTTCAGTAAAAAGCGCAAACGAAAACAAATACACGAAGGCTTAAATTTCATATCATACATTTCCATAACAAAGATAAAAGAATACTTAATACCTACGTGGACGTGATCAATCGATGCACCTGTGTCTGATCAATCTGTCCGCTCTTATGTGCATAGATTTCTTCTACCATAGTCTGTTATAAAACAAAATACTCAGAAAAAAGTCACAACCGTATTATTGTTGTTAATTTGCAGATAGACGCTTCTATCATTATGTGGATACCAGTACCCTCAGACACAGCCCACTGAATTTCTCGCCGGATCTTCTCAGTGGCTCGCGTTTCCGATCCGGTGGTAGATTCTGCGAAGCACGGCTCTTGCTAGGGTTCGTGCTAGTAACGTCGTCAGGTTTGAGCCCCGTGAGCTTCACCTACTAGTAAAGGATATCAGGCTGATATAGCCTCTCAAGGCTATATCAGCTTAGGTAGGAAAAAAAAAGGATACCAGTAAGATCGTTTTGCAGACATAAATGGATAATCAAATTGTAAAGACGTATCCATGTTTTCTTCAAATATATACGCATAAGTTAGTGATAGTAGTTTCCACCATTGCTAAAAATAAATCATAAATTGAGAAAATTATTTCCCTCATGATGAGTGGTTACGATCACTTATATACATCAGTAATGTCAAAACCAGAGCTAAGCCGCTGGCTGCCGATTCGCGTATCATTATTTGCGACATTTCGAGTACTTTAAAGTTTTGTTTATTTATTTACAAGAACTTGTACATTACTAATGAGGTTAAACTGTAAATAAGTTTTAATTGGCATAATTGCTACTCGCGACAACTGAAGAAAATACTGTAATGAAATCGATAAAACTAACAAATATGTAGTAGGGGACATCTTGTTCGTATCTATCGTTCGAGAATTGCCTCTAAAACTATTTATGGCTACGATTTACAATTCGGTTCAATTTATCGAGGGAACGCGAATTAAACATATATTTTTAATAATATTAATATAAAAAATATTATAAAAAATTTAGAAGAAAATAATATAAAAAAAAAATATTCCAATTGATATAGTTTTGGTAGTGGAAGGCAACATGTTTTTATTTTTATTGCATAGATGGATGGACGAGCTCACAGTCCACCTGGTGTTAAGTGGTTGCCGGAACCCATAGATATCTAAAACGTAAATGCCGCCCCCACCTTGAGGTATGAGTTCTAAGATCTCAGTATAGTCACAATGGCTGCCCCATCCTTCAAACCGAAACGCATTACTGCTTCACGGCAGAAACAAGCAGGGTGGAGGTACCTATCCTTACAGTACCTACCTACAGTAGTTCCGCTGTAACTATAGGTACTGAGACCTTAGAACTCATATGTCAAGGTGGGTGGCGGCATTTACGTTGTAGATGTCTATGGGCTCCGGTAACCACTTATCATCAGGTGGGCCGTGAGTTCGTCTACTCATCTAAGTAATAAAAAAAAAAAAATCAAGATCTTTCGATATCGAATGCGAAATTAATGCGGAATTTTATAGAATCGCAAGGCAGGCGTCATCATATCTTTTCGTATCGCAGAGGCCACGACGACTTCCACTGAATATGAACTCAATATTATGACAGGATTTATGCTCAATTGGGTAAGTGTACAGTGTTTTCCGTTTCCAGAGAGTATATGGTTACTCCTGCGGTTTCATAAAAGCATACACATTTAAACACCCTGTATGATATGTAATCTATATATTAATACGTGAAGCAAAAACTTTGTATCCCTTTTAACGAAAATTGCGCGGACGGAGGAGTATAAAATTTTCCACACTTATAGAGAATATAGAGAATAAGTGCACAATGCTAATATTTTTTTAAAATAATGCATAAAAGATACATTAAATCAATAAAGAAAACATTACACACACCACATACCATGTATTTGACGCACACACGCATGCATACTATTTATTGTCAAACTTTTGTTCTTGACGTCTGTTGTCAAATTGAGAATAGATTAAATATTGTTTGTCTTTATTAATATTTTTCTATAGTGTATGTAGCCTTGGCGAAATTTGTGATTATAGTATGTGTACAAACTTACAATTCCAATTAATTATAGTCGAATTTCGACTACTGCGGGACCTCTAGTGTTTATTAATACAGTTACAAAAACAGCCGTCTAACATACGCTTGGGGTTTATTTTTCTTCAAAGTATAACCGTATCGTTTGTTTTAACAATAATTCAGCGTGTTAATGTGTTAAAAAACACATCTATTTCGTATAATAGCCTCAACAGTGGTACACTGAAATCGTAAAAGAACATTAAAACAATGCATAATTACTCTTTTTGTCGGGTTTTATTATACATCGTGTTGTCAAAAACATATTTCCGTATACACATGACTTGAGGGGCGCTGACGTGGCCTGAACCCTTCCTTTCCTTTTTATATTAATATGGAACTTGAGCCTTGGGGCTTTTGTCCCATGAGTTTATAATGAGTGCGTCATAAGCTTCATGTTTGGTTATTGAAGAAACAGCGGATGATTAAGAAAAAAAATCATGGATACAAAGTTGATCTTGAATATCTCAAAAAATAAAATGCTGAAAATTATCTTAATTGTGTTTCTTTTTAATGTCGTTCTAGACAGACAAGCATACGGCCCACCTGATGGTGAGTGGTCACCGTCGCTCATGGACATCAGCAATGCCAGAGACAGTCAAGCCGCTGCCCACTATGTAATATATTTATCGAAGTGTATAACATATATGTTAAAAGTATGTAATATATTAATTTATCTGAGAGACAGTGCATAAAGTCAAAACAAATATGTCCCAAACACAAACCAAAATGCATTTAACTGCATGTCACTGGTGGTAGGACCTCTTGGGGGTCCGCACGGGTAGGTACCACCACCCCGCCTATTTCTGCCGTGAAGCAGTAATGCGTTTCAGTTCGAAGGGTGGGGTAGCCGTTATAACTATACTGAGACCTTAGAACTTATATCTCGAGGTGGGTGGCGCGTTTACGTTGTAGATGTCTATGGGCTCCAGTAACCACTTAACACCAGGTGGGCTGTGAGCACGTCCACCCATCTAAGCAATAAAAAAAAAAAAAATACTCGGCGAATACTCATAGCATCTCCTGTGACATAAGCTCCTGTGGCTTATTGAAAGTACACGATGTTAGCATAATGAAGAGTTTTGTTTCTCGTTAGCTAAACATTTCGGAATGGTTAAGTTAACTTTTAAACGAGATTTTCAACGGAATTTTACGGTTCGAACTAAAATTATTTAATTCTGTTCCGTTACGATTCTTATATGCTTCTAAAACATTAAGGATAATATGAACCCAAATATTTATCGCTTAATTCTATCATGTTTGAAATAAAATATTGTAGGTATTTGAAAAGCCTGAAATAAAATTAGCGCTCGGATTTTTTACTCACAGTACGTAATTGAAAATAAAATAGAACATAAGTGGCTGAACAAATTTTAATGTTGGTTTGATTGTTGATTTTGATGACGGGATTAATTAGAACAAGCTGTATAGTGGATACGAATGTGTCTCTTAGATTCTTAGACACGTCGTCGTGGCCTAACGGATAAGACGTCCGGTGCATTCGTGATGAGCGTGTTGAGCGATGCACCGGTGTTCGAATCTCAGGCGGGTACCAATTTTTCTAATGAAATACGTACTCAGCAAATGTTCACAATTGACTTCCACGGTGAAGGAATAACATCGTGTAATAAAAATGAAACAAGCAAAATTATAATTTGCGTAATTACTGGTGGTAGGACCTCTTGTGAGTCCGCGCGGGTAGGTACCACCACCCTGCCTATTTCTGCCGTGAAGCAGTAATGTTTCGGTTTGAAGGGTGGGGCAGCCGTTGTAAGTATACTTGAGACCTTAGAACTTATATCTCAAGGTAGGTGGCGCGTTTACTTTGTAGATGTCTATGGGCTCCAGTAACCATTTAACACCAGGTGGGCTGTGAGCTCGTCCACCCATCTAAGCAATAAAAAAAAAAAAACACAATTAGATAAGAAAATTCAATTGAGTTTTCATAATGGTTTTATTTTTCTAGGATTAATCAAAACTAAGGATTAAGGAACTAAGGAAGTTTTCTATCAGTTTACTTCTTGAAGATTAAAAAATATGACGTTAACGATGTTTTTACCCGATTCCAAACCAATAATAATTATAATTAAACCATGTATTTTTATTAATTAATTTCTGCTTGTGTGTTCATTGGTTCGTTTGGTCATAGCGCAAAAATACTAGACAAATTTTAATAAAAATTTTTGCACTTAAAATCCTATGTATTTAATTTTTTTTGGAGACGAAATAATTAAATACAAATTTAACGAAAGCTCCAAATTTAAATAAATTGTAAACCTTTTTATTTATAGCTTTGATGGGTGGACGAACTCACCGCTCACTTGGTGTTAAGTGATAACCGGAGCCCATAGAGATCTACAACGCAAATGTGGCCACCCACCTCGAGACATGAGTTGTAAGGTCTCAACGGCTGCCCCGCCCTTCAAACCGAAACGCATTATTACTTCACGGCAGAAATAGACGCAGTACCTACCCGTGTGAACTCACAAGACGTCGCCACCATTAAGCTACTGCTTGAATTTAATATGTTATGATCATCTTAGTACCATCCATCCATCCAAGTACGATCGGTAGTCCTCAATGGGATCACCCTCTTGGGATCTTACCTTTGTAATGTGTGACGATTTGTAAACTGTAAGATTGCGCCGAACTAGCACAGCCAAAGTGAAATGGTTTCAGTGGCACCTTTCCTTCGGACTATTTTCTTCGAAGAACGCTCACATCATTCAGTTAAGATGTATGAGACAGATTTAGTGATTTACGGAATCGGGGATACTGAGACGTTCTTTGGAATAGTAGCAATAGTTAAAGTTGCATTTGAGAAATGTATGAACAGGTTTCGTAAATATTTGTATGGCATTATAGGCATAAGTTTTGATGGACTTTTATGAAAATACTAAACGATACTTAATCGTGTACTTTTACTGGTGGTAGGACCTCTTGTGAGTCCGCGCGGGTGGGTACCACCACCCTGCCTATGTCTGCCGTGAAGCAGTAATGCGTTTCATCATCAACTCATATCTCAAGGTGGGTGGCGCATTTACGGTGAAAGAAAAAATAAATAAATAAACCTGTTTAGTATAGCAGTATGTACTATTCCTTTGAGATCTCATTATCTCTCTTTTTGAATCAATAATTTCAAGAACTTCTAGATTAAAAAGCACAACCTTTGAAACCAAAAGAATTTGAAATATTTTTGGAAGCTTGAATAACTCATAATGGTATGGCTGACATTTGAAAGAAATCTAAATCACGGTAATGACTCTGTCAAGACTAAATTTTATTTAAATTTCGAACAACAACACTCGGATCGTTGATCAACTGAGGTTGTTTCCATCGAAGAGAAATCCAGCCTTATAGCCTATTAGCAGACTCTAATATTGAGATTCAAATTACATCGTACTCCTTATATAGCGTTTTCTTTCTTACGTATCCCAAAGTTTACCAACAATGAAAGTGAGAATGTGAAGAAAGAACAGACAAGTCGTCGTGGCCTAAAGGATAAGACGTCCGGTGCATTCGTATGTAGCGATGCACCGGTGTTCGAATCCCGCGGGCGGGTACCAATTTTTCTAATGAAATACGTACTCAACAAATGTTCACGATTGACTTCCACGGTGAAGGAATAACATCGTGTAATAAAAATCAAACCCGCAAAATTATAATTTGCGTGATCACTGGTGGTAGGACCTCTTGGGAGTCCGCACGGGTAGGTACCACCACCCCGCCTATTTCCGCCGTGAAGCAGTAATGCGTTTCGGTTCGAAGGGTGGGGTAGCCGTTGTAACTATACTGAAACCTTAGAAATATAGCTTTAGTTTAAAAAATTTGATAGTACAACAATTGAATGGCGAGTTTTGTGTTAGGCTGTTATCGGAGCCTTTTCACTCCAAATCAGTACCGTATGATCTAATTTACTCTAGATAAACATTCCACTCACTTTCAAGTAGTTGGTGAAGCCCATAGATATACCAACTTCAATACCATCACTCACCATGAAACATAAGTTTGATGTAGCATATATATATTAAATAAGCCTGTAAAAAAATACGGACTCAAAATAGAAATGATGTTTGAATAATATACATACATATCCGATGTAAAAATATCAAACCCTATTCACGTTCCTTTGAATTCCATTACGATATATTTTCTTTCTAAATATACGTATATTGTGTGTAAAGAAAAACCTTTATCATTTAAAACCTTTCAAACTCTTTAGTGTTAAAAAAATATTTTCTTAGACGGAATCGCTTGCTTTTCTGTAATTCAGTGAAGAGAGTAGTTCTGTTTTGCATAATATAATAAGATTGTTTAAAATATTAATTTAAAAATATATTAAGGGCTTTAAGTGTTGTTTTCTTACAGAAAACTAAATTAAGTATTTTATTGTACATTCATTCTGGAGTATTTGATATCATTATATATTTTATCACGATTTCTTAAGGCTCTTCGGCTTATCGATGTCTAGAGACTTAAGCGTGAAGCGTCCTCATGTGAGCAGTAAACAACTTTCCTAAGGAGACAAAGTTTTGATTAAGTTTCTGTTTCGTTCCTTTTTGATATTATATTTTCTTGGATAATTTACGATATTGTTATATTTTATCTTATTGGAACTGTTTTTTTTTTTGTTGTTGTTCAACTATTATTTGTTCTGTATAACACAGGAAATGACAGTGTGCGAATTTTAATGTGTATTTTCTTCTTTTCGAGCAATTGTTGAAGTCAATTTTCTTGTGTTATATATATCCACAAAACTGCTTTTAGCATCTTATTTTTTAATTAGATTATGTGTTACGTGTGAAGGAATAATAAATACTGTTTATTTGGCAATTGCAGATTTTATAATCGTCGTGGCCTAAAAGATAAGACGTCCGGTGCGTTCGTATCGAGCGATGCACCGGTGTTCGAATCCCGCAGGCGGGTACCAATTTGTCTGATGAAATACATACTTAACAAATATTCACGATTGACTTCCACGGTGAAGGAATTACATCGTGTAATAAAAATCAAACCCGCGAAATTATAATTTGCGTAATTACTGGTGGTAGAGCCTTTTGTGAGTCCGCACGGGTAGGTACCACCGCCCCGCCTATTTCTGCCGTGAAGCAGTAATGCGTTTCGGTTTGAAGGGTGGGGCAGCCGTTGTAATACTGAGATTGAGACACTTAACATTCATCCACACATCAAAGCAATAAAAAAAATGCTGATTTTTAGTGTCTTTTTTCATTGTCACACTTTTTGTTCGCAAACACAAAGCATAAAGCACAAAAAGTGCAATAACGAACTCCACTAAAATACACCCACCCCTCATTCTCGCATTTGCAATATTACCATGAATATTAACTATTAAGTAAATTTTCAAGATTCTTCTGTGGCGCAGAATCAGCTTTTTCGGTTAGGTCATTTAATAGACAAAAATAAAATTGGCACGTTGATGCCTTATACCTCTATATAGGCAGTCAACGTTATCCAAGTCTTTCATAAAAAATCGTAATCTTGCAGTTTCCATAAAGTTTAACCGCTTAACACTAAGTGAACTGAGCGCTTCATTAACGCGAGCCAAAAAAAATACACACACACTTTCCTCTCGTGAAATAATTACTCAACTATTACAGTGAGAAAGGTTCTATTTACAGAACACGTAGCGACTGGCACCCGGCCAGCAATGAACACTGAATAGTATCTTGATCACGTAGTTAGTATTTGTACAATTAGCCGACACTACAGTTGGCGTGCTGTTGTAAATTTTGGACTTAATGATAATTTATGTTCAGGCTTTACAACAAACACGTTTGCTTTATTATTTTGATGAAAATTTTATAACATTTTATTTGAAGCAACTGAAAGAGGTCCATTTTACCGGGGCCCTCTAAGGCCAAGTACCGTTACCTTCGATAAAGGCATGACTTTCCGTCTCCACATTATGACAGGCCGCGACCAAGCCGCATTTTTACTCAGTTGAATTTCAAGTTGATTCACGAGGTGACACTCCACAAAACTTGTATACGTTAAGTCATGATCTGTGGAGGTGTAGTGCTCGCTCACGCGGCCCATATACTCATAAAATCGCTTTAGCCATTCAATCTCGTTTCTACAAGATATCCGTTGGAGCACCGTGATACGCGAGGAATGTTGATCTTCAAGACTATTTCAATTTAGAACAATACTTAAGAAAGAAGACCCGACATGATAACCCTCTCATCGCAGGCAACGGGGCAACGCAAAGTCGCCGTCGCCCAAAACATGTCTTGCCGCACTGGTCACCGTACTCATCGAACTCAAGAGTTCGACAAATGAACTAGCTTATAGATACAGCCCACTGAGTTTCTCACCGAATTTTCTCAACTTATCGCGATTCCGACCCAGTGGCAGATTCTACGAAGCATTGCATTTTCTCGGGCTAGTGTTCTCAAATACTCTCAGGTTGAGGCGGACCTATCTCTCCATGAGCAGTTGGAATAAATACCCTCTAGAGTAACAGCGATTAGTGACAGTGCTATTCCAAGCGCCATGGTTAAGATTAGACAGCTGGCAGGATGTTTAAGCAGTAAAATATATCTAACCTCTTTGTAATCCCTTTTTGGGTACTACCTCTGGAAATCGATCTCATCTCGACAATTTACAATAACAATATCGACGGTATTAAAGACACCTAAAATACTGTTTTTAATATTTATTTAAAATTAATTTATAATATTATTATTCTTTGCGTGTATTTACTTTAAACAGTTGATCTGACCTAAGACTGAACAACTGCAGCATACAAACTTTCATCATTAACATTCTACTCTCTTTATATTAGCGAAACCCTAATGACATTTATAGCAATTTCAATTGCTCTTCACAAATATTCATGCCAAGATGAGAGAAAATAATATATATAAAATCCAGAGCCCACCGTTCATTTTATCCATAACTGACAGCCCAAAGACAACGTTTAATATTCCCTAACAATAACTTACACTGTATTCCCGAGGATCCTCACAAATACATTTCCTGCGGACATTTTTTACGCTCTCTTTATTACGTCGGCCGGTCCTTAATCACGTGTTACACGCCAGTTTCTCTCGGTAAATACGCATTTCGAGTGTAAGAAACCCCGTCGGATCTAATTCTAGTGATTGTGCCATATAAAGGGTGTTTTATATCCGTTATATTGGGTTGAGAAGTCGATCCGTTGTGGCTGACAAGTCGTTGCGAACGTTTTATTTGATGGGATCAGTGGTGATTTATGTATTTAGCTAGTTTGTGTTTATCTGGTAACAAATGAGAAGGTTTTAATTGCTAGGTTTTTTATTACCGTCGATGGTAGATGGGCTCATCTGCAGATCTGGTGGTAATGCAGTTCTCCTCACCTTTTTTCATTAAAAAGAACAGTGGGAGTAATACAATTACGAGGGCATTCATTAATGGAAAAGGCTGACAATATCAGGTTTGGCCTTTACAAATATAGCCCATTGCTTATTACAGCTTGTGCTGCTTTTTTTGGATTAATTGTCTATTTATGTTTAATAATATAAAATCTTATAATACCAACATATTCAATATTATCGCTCTATTTGTTTCAAAAGGAATGAAACTCAATAAGATTTAGATAAATGATCTTATAAAACAATATTGCTTTGACTCTCTGTCTCTGTTTAAAGTGTTTTGAAGTTTTGTAAATTAGATTTTCGGCTAAAAAGAAAATGATTTTTACTTTGGAAAGAAAAATTATGAAAATTGCAATTTACGATCTACGCAAAATAAGCTTCGTGAACATAATTTGAGAATATCTAAATCCATATCAAAGTACAAAAGGGTTTGCACTTATCTACAATTCCAAGTACTGCTCAAAGCTTTTAAAATGTCTAAGAAATAAAATTACATTTGAAAATTTAAGTTTCTTTGGAGGCTTGGTCGGAAAATGGATAATAAAAATGGTATCACTGTTCAGAATATAAAACTGATTTGGAGAAAAAAAGGGGGTATTTAAATATATAAGATGTATCTTGTGAAAAATCTCTTTATAAATTCTTGTCTGGCGTCGTCTCGTTGCTCGATTCAGTAGCGCAATGCTCAGGTTAGACGAAATCATTGTTGCATAATTCATATCTTATTTTTTACTAGCGACCCGCCCTCGCTTCGCTTCGGAAATATTAAATTTTATTATTGATAGGCGAGTCCCGCCATGTTGCGCGCGGTACGACAATAACTGCGGGTGACGCCGCGGGGCGAAGCTATTCCAAAAAAGTAGCCTAAGTTTCTCCTTATATCATCAGCTACCTATTAGTGAACGTCTCATCAAAATCTGTCCAGCCGTTCCAGAGATTAGCCGGAACAAACAAACAGACAGACAAAAAATGTAAAAAATGTTATTTTAGTATATATATTTGACGGCGTTAACGATATTTATGTTATATAGCACGTGCAATAGGAGTGACTCACACAAGCCAGGTGCGTCGGCCGTGTCGTTCCACTCGTAAACAACAGCTGCAACAGAAGTGACTCATAAGCCAGCTGCGCCGGCTAGTATAAAAAGGCGGAACGTGCCTTGAAATGAACACCATTCCGACAGGAGCCCTCTTCTTCGATATAGCGAAGGCGTTCGACAAAGTCTGGCACAACGGTTTGATATACAAACTGTATAACATGGGAGTGCCAGACAGACTCGTGCTCATCATACGAGACTACTTGTCGAACCGTTCGTTCCGATATCGAGTCGAGGGAACGCGTTCCCGGCCCCGTCACGTCACAGCCGGAGTCCCGCAAGGCTCCGCCCTCTCCCCGTTACTATTCAGTTTGTATATCAACGATATACCCCGGTCTCCGGAGACCCATCTGGCGCTCTTCGCCGATGACACCGCCATCTACTACTCGTGTAGGAAGAAGGCGTTGCTTCATCGACGACTTCAGACCGCAGCTACCACCATGGGACAGTGGTTCCGAAAGTGGCGCATCGACATTAACCCCACGAAAAGCACAGCGGTGCTCTTCAAAAGGGGTCGCCCTCCGAACACCACGCTGAGCATCCCTCTCCCGACTAGGCGCGTCAACACCCCCGCCCCCGCCGTTCGCCCAATCACGATGTTCGACCAGCCCATACCGTGGGCCCCGAAGGTCAAATATTTAGGCGTCACCCTCGACAGTAGGATGACATTCCGCCCCCACATCAAGACGGTACGCGACCGTGCCGCCTTCATTCTAGGACGTCTCTACCCGATGATATGTAGGCGAAGTAAAATGTCCCTTAGAAATAAGGTGACACTCTACAAAACTTGCATACGCCCCGTCATGACCTATGCAAGTGTAGTGTTCGCTCACGCGGCCCGCATACACTTAAAATCATTTCAAATCATTCAATCCCGTTTTTGCAGGATAGCCGTCGGAGCCCCGTGGTTCGTCAGGAACGTCGACCTCCATGACGACCTGGACTTAGAGTCCATCAGTAAGTATCTTCAGTCGGCGTCCATGCGCCACTTCGATAAAGCGGCACGACACGAGAACCCTCTCATCGTGGCCGCCGGTAACTACATTCCCGATCCTGCGGACAGAATGGAAAGCAGTCGACGTCGCCCAAAACACGTCATCTCGGATCCTCCCGATCCACTAACGGTGCTTTTAGGTACTTCAAGCACCGGTCACCGTTCTCGTCGAACCCGTCGCTTGCGACGAAGGGCTCGACGAGTAAATTAACTCCCAGACACAGCCCACTGAGTTTCTCGCCGGATCTTCTCAGTGGGTCGCGTTTCCGATCCGGTGGTAGATTCTGCGAAGCACGACTCTTGCTAGGGTTCGTGTTAGCAACATCGTCAGGTTTGAGCCCCGTGAGCTCACCTACTAAAGTTAGGGTTACGCTGATATAGCCTCTCAAGGCTCTCAGCTTAGGTAGGAAAAAAAAAAAAAAAAAAAATGAACATTCGTTCGACTGCGTTTGCCCGGTGCACTTACTATATCGTTGTTACGTTGTGCGATTCAGTGACTGTTGTACGTACTGGTTAAAGTTGGACAAGTGTTAAAGTGAATTGTCAAGTTAACATATTGTTGATTAAATCAGAAACCAAAGGTGACTTCGTTTTACTTGGTGTTCAACAAGATAATATCTACCCTCAAGCATACATATTCATAATATGCATGAAGTAAAAAGCGGTTATTTCAATATTACAAACAGACACTCCAATTTTATCTATATGTATAGATTACATTTACCTACCCTTCTATATTACTATCAGTCAATTAAGCGATTGTTGGCAGCTACACTGCCTATCTAACTCAGTAAGATGGAAGCATCGATGGATTTTAAATAATGTAAATTTATATCGTCCTATTCACTTGTCTACAGACCATATTATAATATTTGTCTTTAGCTACAAATAGTAGCTAAATTATGTATTTTTTATTCAAGTATTTCTACTATTTGCATATATATGTGCACTTATGTGCTTATGTATCCGAATTGTTATTTTTAAAAAATATGGTTGTACTTGGATTAATGAATTTAATAGGAAAATCATTATCTACAACACTGTACTATATAATAATATGTATTAATAAGTATATAAATACATATACCTAACACACTCATCGTTTTTTAAATTAATATTTTAAAAGTTCTCTCATGAGAAAGCCTGAAGAAATAAACAGGGCCTTTGTTTAATTTAATTTTATTATCTATTGTGATATTACTATACTAACAACTTTTTTATTTATTGCTTATATGGGCGGATGAGCTCACAGCCCACCTAGTGTCAAGTGGTTACTGAAGCCCATAGAAATCTAACGTAAATGCGCCACCCACCTTGAGATATAAGTTCTAAGGTCTCAAGTAACTATATAGTTACAACGGCTGCCCCACCCTTTAAACCGAAATGGCAGATATAGGCAGGGTGGTGGTACCTACCCGTGCGGACTCACAAGAGGTCCTACCACCAGTAAAACTAAGACACAATTGCTTCACTACAATATCATACGAGAACATCAAGAACTTTAACCGAGAATTTATCAGGCCACGGGTATTTCAAAACGAGACCCCTGCAAATGCATCCACGTCGCATGCAAAAATAAACATGCAAATATTTTCAATGTATAACAAATAATACGCTTCCTATATTCCGATCAATCGTTTGGAGGAGTCGTAAACATTTTATTTGTTCCTATAAAGTATAAATATTTATGGCCCTGCGTATAGGAGCGTTATGTGAAGAGGTAAAAACGTTACCAATAAAACAGCACGTACAGAATTTTTGTCATATACATACTTATATATTATACTTAGTCTTACAACAGCCTTTAAAGGACTGTATTGCAGCCAACGGAGACCACTTCGAATATACTTTTTATACTTTAAATTGTTTTATATTTATGTATTAAACTAACACATTGTAAAAGTAATAAATGTTATTTGCAATAGATTTATTTTTATTTTTTAATTGTAACAGTATTTATGGCCAGACTAAGTACAGTATCAAATATATTAGCGCACAGCAATAATTGCATGTGTCATTAAATATGTCTTGTTAGGGGACAGATATTGTTTGTATATACATATATAAATAGTCTAATAAGGCGCTGCGATAATTGTGATTTATCAAGCGTTTTTGTAATCTGTAAACAAATCATCTGCCTTACTACAAATAAACTGCGATTCCAGTGTGAAGGGTAATACGGTCCATAACACAAGGTAACTGAAACTGCGAACTCATTTTTCAATGGTATTTACTTATGTATGTCGCATTAAATTTGACAAAAAATATTACGTTCAATTAGCTCCTAATAAGTTTGATTATATTACAAAATTTTACTGTTCTTTATTATTGTTGATCGATGTGCTTTTGTGGCTGAATCTCCTTTCTGATTTTGGGTGGTTTGTGACTTATGCCATTGAATTATGAAATACAATTAAATGTTTTACGATTTTTTTATGTGAAAGAAAAATTGTATTATATATATTGCGCGTCTTGTAGCTGTTGAGTCCCGTTGAGAAGTGAACATAGATATTGAACTTAATATTGAAGAGAAATGAATGTGTTTTTTTCTTAACGCGGAGTTAGCGCCGTTCCGACGGTTCGCCGCCCGGTGCCGTGTTCGCCTTTACCGACTTCACGAAAGAGGAGTTAATGCGTAAACATTATTTTTTGTAACAAGCTTAAATTAGTTTGCTACTTTATGTATGTGTGTTATATGTTATTTTGAAAGACTTCAAGATGTTGGATTAACTTGAAAATTTGCACACTCATCTTTTTTTTTCATACCTATGCTGATTGATAGTCTTGAGAAGCTATATCAGCATTACCCTAGCGTGTAGGTGAGCTCTCGGGGCTCAAACTGGAGGTGTTGCTAGCACTGGCCTTAGCAAAAGCAGTGCTTCGCAGAATCTACCACCGAATTGGAAACGCGACCCCTTGAAAAGATCCGTGAAGAAAATCAGAACGCTGTGGGTATAGGTTAATTTACTCGCCGAGCCCTTCGTCGCAAGCGACGGATTCGACAAGGACGGTGACCGGTACCTAAAAGCACATTTAATGAATCGCGAGGATCCATAATGACGTGTTTAAGACACACCCATCAACGACCGATTATAAGTACATTCTAACTAATAGCTTAGCGAGTATCAACAGGATAAAAATAAGGAATTAATAGTTTGGTTTGCCATTTAAGCGTATTTTTGTTTTTTTTTTGAAACTATTTACATATATTTTTGGTTCTAACACCAATAATTTTTAAATGTATTAGATTTTAATTTGAAACGACTATTCTTAGCTTTTGAATTGCATCGAGTTCGCGGCAACAAGAAAAAATAATAATGGTAAATGTATTCTTCGTCAATCATGGAGAAAGTTTTCATTAAAAAAGTAATTAATGAAAATTTCGCATTCTTAAAATCAGAACAGAATAAGTCAACGTATAAATTAGTAATTAACTAGTGAACGAAGCGCGTGTTGCGGTCGTCCAATTACTGAAATGTGTTTGACGCTCACCCATTCATCTACACTAAACAGGTATAAACGAAATTTGGGGGCGATCGTAATTGGTAGAAATAAAGGTCGTGGCTGCGGTGGTTTGTGCATAATGAGCACGTGCGTGCAGATCATGCATCAAAAGGCTCTCTGCCATATGCCGGAAATGTGTTATGAGCTTCTTCGGACACATGCGGTCTCCCAGACATGAATTAGAGTAGCTCACAGGGGCGGATTTGCAGTCTCGGCCGCCCTAGGCTCCAAGCCATCAGCCGCCCCTTTCTCAGCATCCACCATATAGACTATATAATGGAATTACTTTATTGCCAACTTTTATCTTAATACATTTAGAAATTTAGTAAAAAAAAATTGTTTTATTTCGCAAGAATATGGTACATAAGTTGTTACAACTAGTTATTTGCTCTAACATACTCTGCCAACTTGGCATACTTGGTTATGATAACTTTTACACGAGCGTTATCAACTTTCAACACTTAATTGCAAATTAAATATTTGAATATCTAATTAAACACAATTAATTTGTACGGAGCTACTTGTTATTGCAAGTGCGGGTAGGAAGTGTGGGTAAAAGTAACCATAAGTTTAGTATAATGAATAATAATAATAATGGCTGAGATAATAATAGAGTATGTATGGATGCGGTATAGATTGCAGCATGCAGTGCAGTCCGGCCGCCATACGTTATAATAATTTTTTTTTGACACAATTGGTGCCGCCCCTAAATTTGGCCGCCCTAGACCCGGACCTACCATGGCTTAAGGTAAATCGCCACTAGAAGCTCATAGTTTCGGGTCGCATATAGGGAAAGCGCGCCGTGGGCAGAACACTAGCCAGATGGTCTGATCTGGTAAAGGAAGTGGTTGGTGGTAGTCTGTACCATGTGGTCCATGCCACACATGATCGAACATTGTGGAGGAAAGTCACATGGAGTCGCGATCCTCAGCAGCGGGGGAACGATGAAGAAGAAGATGCAGATCATAACATTGAAGACTGTAGCATTGAAATTGACTGACATTGAAAACTGAACTAAGTGAACTATACAGTATAGTTTAGTCGTCGTGGCCTAAAAGATAAGACGCCCGGTGTATTCGTATCAACCGATACAACAGTTCGAATCCCACAGGCAGGTACCAATTTTCCTAATTAAATATACACTTAACAAATGTTGACGATTGACTTCCACAGTGAGGAATAGCATCGTGTAATAAAAATCCAGTACGCAAAATTACAATTTGCGTAATTACCTACTGGTGGTAGGACCTCTTGTGAGTGCAAACAGGTCGATACCACCACCTTGCTTTTTTCTACCGTGAAGCAGTAATTCATTTCGGTTTGAAGGTTGGGGCAGCCGTTTACTGTATAAATAGAGACCTTAGAACTCATGTCGCGAGGTGGGTAAAGGCATTTACAAAGGAGTCCAAACCGCAAAATCTATACTAATATTATAAAGATGAAGATCTTGTTTGTTTGAACGCGCTAATCTCAAGAACTGCTAGTCAGATTCGAAAAATTCTTTCAGTGTTAGATAGTTCATTTATTGAGGAAGGCTATAGGCTATATAACATCATGGTAAGGCCAATATAAGTGGAGCACCAATAAAGAATGTTTTAAAATAGGGATTTAAATAGCTCCTTAACATTCTCATCATCATTATCATACTCCTTCCTTATCATTATCATACTCCTTCCTTTCTCCCAGTTACCTGGGGTCGGCGCAACATGTTTTCTCCTTTCATACTCTTCTATCATATACCATTTCTTCGCTCACTCCCCTCTTACCCATATGGTCTTTCACGCAATCCATTCCTTTCTTCTTAGGTGTACCTCTTCCTCTATATCCTTCCACATCCTTAACATTCTATAATTCAAAAATATTTTCACTTTCTACGTAAATGAAGTGGGGGTAAAATTTAGCGTTATGCCAAAGTAACTATTCCACGGGGACGGAGTCGCGGGCAAAATCTAGTTCCTAATAAGAGTTGTAATTATTATACAAGTTCTAAATAACTATTAGTCCGTCTATATATAGGTTATATAGTCTATATGTCGGCTATATATTAGTCGGTCTACCGAGCCAAAGTATCGGCCTAAAATCTTCCCGTATTTGTCACTATAAACCTTCTTTTGTAGTGAATCAATTATACATTCGTCCTCTATGTTCTTCATGCTTCAAAGGTTTGAGAAGTACCGGCTTGTTCCTAGAATAATACTCAAATGACAGTGATCTATGTATGTGAATATGCCTTCCGAAACAATACAATTTATAATACATTAAAGTCGATAATTCCCCTACAAGTTTTAAGGTCTTAATACCTATTGACATGATAATTTTATGAGGCTTTACATTAATATCAGCTGAGCGGAGGATACATTGAGAACAATAAATGATAAACGAAACCTCTTAAAGCGCAATGTTAAATAAGCTCTAGGAAAGTGATTCTTTTCCCCTTTGCGTTAGAAAGCATAATCACTTATCATTTGAAATAGAATGATGATGAAAACACATAAATCACAGCATTCATTTTTATCTTAATATAGCAGACGAGCAAATGCCTTAGCTAAGTGCTGTACATTAAAATTGTATTTTATTAAGCGTAGATTAACAGAACAGCTCGATCTAATCTATACTAAATATATAAATCTACAGTGGTTTTTACGGATGTTCCGTTATAACTACTGGACTGTGCATCCGATTGACTTGAAACTTGGTACTCATGTAGAAAATACATGTACTTAATGGATAGGTTAATATTTATATGAGTGTTGGACTCCCTAATAATAATGACAATAAATAATAATGCTAAATTTAAATGCCCAGCGAAGCGGGCGAGTACGGCTAGTAGTAAGTAGGTTTCAGCCGTGAACCAGAACAGAAATGTCATCTATTTTGGTATAGAACAAGCGTTGGAACGGTGTAAACCGCACGGTTGATAGGACACTGTTTAGTTCAGTTGGTACCTCTAAATCTATTTCTGTTCTGTCTGAGCTTAGTGCAGCGTGATCCATGCGGAGTACTCTGAGGAATTATTGGAGATGATTACTCCATCTCTTTTTTACCATCGCAACTCCCGTCAACGGAGTGGAGCTTTTCCATATTATAATGTTTCCCGGTGACATGTGCTTCTTCAAATGTGTTTTGCGTAGAGATTGCAGCGGCAGGCATTGACTGCATGGCATTGCCAACATCAATAAGTGACGGTAACCACTCACGATCAAACGCACCATATGTACGTCTGCCTACAAAAGCAAGAAAAAAAGTGACTGACTTGGTGGTGCAGTAATTAGCGCCCCTGATTGTTGCGACGAAGGTCTTGTGTTCGATTCCCACTTCGGGCAAACATTTGTGTGATTGACAGGTTTATTTGATCTTTATCTATGCTTCTATACTAATATATAAATCTACAGTGGTTTTACGGATGTTCCATTATAACTACTAAACCATGCATCCGATTAACTTGAAACTTGGTATCCATGTAAAAAATACATGCAGGTAATGGATAGGCTTATATTTATATGAGTGTTGGACTCCTTATTAATAATGACAAAAATAATAATGTTAATTTTAAATGCGCAGCGAAGCGGGCGAGTGCAGCTAGTTACCTATATCTGTACATTTTGAAAACGTATATAAGTATATGCGGCAGAGATGCGAAAATTGAGATGGATGTATGAAGTGACAAGAATGGACAAGATAGAGAGTGAATATATCAGAGGAAGTGTGAAAGTAGCCCCGGTAATCAACAAATTAAAGAGCGGACGGTTAACGTGGTATGGACATGTGATGCGTAGAGAGAAGATGCATGTGACTAGGAGATGTATGGAAATGGTAGTGCAAGATAGAGGGGGAAGAGGTCGACCGAAGAAGACATGGATGGTGTGTGTGAATGACGATATGAGAGAGAGAGAGAGAGATGGGAGTGAGTGTTGAGATGACGGCTGATAGAAGAGAATGGAAGAGAAAAATTTGCTGTGCCGTCCCCTCCTAGTGGGATAATAGTGGAGAAAAAGAAGAAGATTTAAAACGTATATAAGTACATATGTCAGTCTCTGGTAACCATAAAACAGAGAATCCTAATTTGGGGACAAATGACGGTGGGTGATTGATTTTTTCGCAGCCTTTTTTTAAGGTTAATAGATAAATTGACCGAAGGCCAATTGAAGATCCGACACGTTGGACTGATCAGATCTGCACTACCCTCGACACCACAGCTCACGATGCTCTACACTCGGCGGCACATAGAGGCAAATGGCGTGGAATGGTCCGTAATAAACTCCTGTTGCGAGGAGGTGGTCACGACCCTCAGTATTGAGGAAACCGAAGCAAGAAGAAGAAGATAAATTGAATTACATAATTATGACCAAAATCTGTACGTATAGCTGAAATTTGCTTAAGCGGGTCTCCAAATATGAGCAATTCTGATCATAATTTAAATACACCAATACCAGCACTGGTAAAAAAAAAGAAAAACGGTGTCCAGTCACGTGAAATTTAGTTTGTCAGTTGAGAGACCCGCGTGTCCGTCGCGGTCATCCAATTACCGTGATGTAGAGGCATTAATCCACTTATCCCTTGTTACTTCTCCCGTCCTATTGTAAAGAACATTATGTAATACCAATTTAAGGATTCGGAAACAAAGTTTAATTCAATTATAGTGTCGATATTTTAACCTGTAATTCGTAAATGTAATGTTAATGAAAAATATTAAATAAGGAATATATCTGTCATTTTAATATGATAATAATAAAAACTACTGGGAACATATCACGCACGGCAATTCAGCCCTAATTTAGGATTCTCTGTGTTATGGATACAGACAATTAATACCAAGATAAAGAGCAAACTAACCTCTCATCACACAATTTTATTCAATGTAGAAATCGATCACACGACCCTTGATGCAATAGTCAGGGCTAACTACTACACCACCAAGTCAATCTGTATTTTAAATACACAGTTTTTTTTTTTACCTCAATAAGTCTTCTTAGCTGTCTTCTCTTTAGATCAGAACAAACTAAAGCTTCAAGTCCAAGAATGATAATTATATTCGATGCTAAAATACACCCTATAGACCTATACGGGAGCTCACATTTTGCTTTAATCCATAATGTGCCCTAACTAACATCCAATATGCTCTATAAGGAAACCCATCTAAGCTTAATAAAGCTACGCTAGCCATGTTTTGCGTACTGGAAACGAAAAAGACGCTTAAGTACTATTCATACCATGGGCAATCCAAGTATTACCAACAGGCTTACATTACTCGTGGAACACATTAATACGTACCTATTTATATTATGAATTACAGATAAACTGCATTTACGCTAACTACACAAGGTCATATTATTATTATAAAGGTCACTGTACTAATAACTAGTTACCATATAACAGTACAGTTAAATGGATTATCAAATAATTTTAAACGCTCCTAGTTTAGAAATAGTAATTACTTAAGCAACTTAATTTAAAAACTTCGCAAGCGCTGATTTAATTAAAGTTGCATAGATTTAGATTTCAATGTCTACTACTATTTTTATTTTTGGAAATGAAGATCAGGACATTCATTAAGCTCCGCCTTGCAATCAAGACCTGTTAATTAAAGCTCCAGTTGCATCATTTAATACCACCTGTGACTCCGGAACAGCGCTTAAAGTAGCTCAAGTATCTTAATGCCGATAATTTCTTTGGCTGTAATCTAAATATACAGAAATACTGCTATGTATTGCTAGGTTTTTTATCTTTCAATCGAATAATGTGTTTCAGTTTGAATAATATAAGAGTAATTGAAAGTCTTTATTTACTCAAATCCATACAATGGTATAAGATGGTCATCGAATTTGACGTTTGGATACCTAGAGACTCCGGGATCCTCTTAGTCATCATTTTTCAGACTTATCTGATCAAATACCAAAATTAAATTAACTTATATGGAATTTATGCACTGGAGAGAGCAAGCACTATTCTACTGCTTTAAATAATATATATAAATATATATTTACTAACGATCACGTTAACTGGTCCCGTGCTAAGTTCATAAAGAGCTTGTGTTACAGGTACCAGATAACGGAAATGAATGTAAGATTTTTATTATACACATACATATATAATTTAATATACATCCATAATCCTTTTTTTTTTTTTTAACGCTGTGGAATCCATTTACGGATACCCGGTCGAGAGGGGTAATAGACCGGGTTATGTCGGACTCCGGCGCCTCCAGAGAAGAAGAGGGAGAAAAGGAAGACCAAAGTCTTCCTCCTCTTCCAATTCCTACCGGGAGACTACGCCTTGAGAAAGGCAACAACAAGAAGACAAGAAGGGTCGTCGTACCCCCTTTCGGGGGCACGGAACGGGCCTCGGGGCAAACCCCACTACCCGGGACGGAGCTCCCTGCCACATAGGGCAGGGGTGAAGTAGATGCGGGGAGGACTTGGGGAAGGTACGCTGTTCGCTGCGTGTTCGGCGGCAATTTACATCTATATATACTTATATATAATACGATGGGCAGTCTGGTCGCGGCTCGATGCCCGCGGCGGTGACATCCCGGCGCCGGCTGCTGTCCTCTGCTTCCTTACAGCAAATTTTTTTTTTTTTTTTTTTTTTTTTTTTTTTTTTTTTTTTTTTTTTTTTTTTTTTTTTTTTTTTTTTTTTTTTTTTTTTCCTTACTATCTAACTACAACTAACTACAACTAAACTAAAGCTAACTAAACTACTATATACATACAGGGACAACAGTCAGCAGCTACGAGGGGCCCGCCACCGGCCCCATGCCGCGGCCCCGCCTCTACAAATCAGAGGGGGAGCCGCGACACTAGTTTGGCGCTCACCCGCTAAGGGCTCCCCAGAAGGGGAAGACCGTCGCGGGGAGGGACCGATATAATCACTCCCCATAAGGGGGAGTGATCCACCCAACGGGGGTGGGAAATGGGTCCCCATAAGGGGGCACCCCAGCGATGTGGGGGGAAATGACGAGTGTGGACAGCTCAGTCCCATGGGGGCACTCATTATGAGCACTCCCATATCACTCCGATTAAGCCGACTATCTTACCATAGCCGGGGGTTCCAGTAGCTCCCTTGGTAGCGCCAGACCATCAGGTGGTCTAGCGTGCAAGGGAGCTAAGTTGTGGAGATGCTCGTGGGGTCCACCGTCAGCCCGCTCGTAAAGATTACGAGCTAGCCTCCGGATGAACTCCTCGAGCGACTCCACATCCAGATCCCGGGCGATTACGGCTTGAGAAAGGCGCGCGAGGCGCTGCGCGGCGTCTACCACGCAGGACCCGCCCCGCAAAGCCGACTACCGACTAAACCCCATCGAGCTCCACCACTCCGACTCCACGAAACCTACGGTACCGCACAATGCGCGCCGCAAATACATCCATAATCATGGAAAATACATTTTATGTTTATCATACTCATACCTTTCCTTGGCGGGATTCAAACCCGCGACCCCCTTGTGTAGTGACCATGTCACTTACCACTAAACCAGACGGCCGCTTTAAGACAGAGAACATTTATTGTTTGTATAAAAAAAAAAACCTTTATCCACTAAACAACAAATATAAATAGCACAGCATTTGAATAATGTCGAAACTGTTGAATTTAAGCCCCCAAAGATAACTCTCAGCAAATTTAGACTCGGCATTTGTCCGCAAGAAAACATTCATTTTCGTCTGCTTTTCCTTTAACAAATTGCTTGACATTTATATGACGCTCTTGTGCTCGGTCGTATTTCTTTATATTAATTACTCTCAGATAACGAATTAAGAGGGTGTGATCAGACCGAAGGAATACCTAATTACGTAACCCTCTGCTTATACTGACAATTTATATTTGTCCCGTTTTATTAATCTCAGAGGTCTCCCTTGTAATTTGATTTCTTTGTTAATTATTTCATCTTTATCAATGGTTTTGCGAGTTGGATTAATTCTTCTAAAAATCTATACATACAGATGTACCTTTTAATTTTCATCCATTATCAACAGCAACACCCATTAATTCTGGACAATAGCTTCTCTCATATATATAACGAATCGGAAGATCGAGGTATTTGCTATTTTCAACAGAAATATTGTTTCAATTAAAGTATTGTTTGCCTTGAATATTTTTTTCAAGAATGATATCCGCCTTTTAATTTAACTGGTTGAACTATAATCCTACAACAGTTCAAGTAATTCGGCATCAAGGGTGTAAAAAGCATTAATGACGTTATAAGCGTAGATACGCAGACAAGCTCACAGATCCTTGGAGTCCAAAACAACCAGGTGCCATTATCTCGAAGTTGCCCATATATATCATTACAGCCAGAAACTTCTTGAAATCATTCATTGCAAGTAAATTTATGTTTGATCAAACTTTTAAAATAGGAATTGTCGGCGACGGTGCACGGCGACTATGAACAGGTCACGCGGTGTGGTGTGTCATCCCTAGAAAAAAACACTCCTAAAAAGAACGTGACGTGAAGGAAGGACACTACAACAATCTAAGCGACAGAATAAACAACTGAACTTTTAAATCCAGCTTAATAAAAATTTGTATAATTTAAGACATTTCAAGAGTTTATTCTTTAGAATTTTATCGGTTTTCTCAATACCGGACATTAATGATTGGTAATTATTAAATAAAATTTTAAGAGAATTAATAATAAATAGGCTTTGCTTTTGAAGTAATGTATACGAGTATACCTCGAAAATGATTATAGCTTTTAATCTGATTCTAAATATTTGTACATCAAATTAATAAATTATTAAAATTTGTCATTCCTCTAATGGATTCCATTTAAACCAATCATCAATCGGTTAACGTCCTGTGGAAATAGTAATTAATTATGCAAAATCAACTGATTTGTGTACTCGCGCCTGCATTCAAACTGTTGTCAAACGCGCATAAATTATTTACTTATACAGGGACGGCTTCAGAAAGCCAAATGGTTTTACAAGAGCACCAAAATATTTCCACCGAACAATATAAAAATACTGAAAAAAATGCCATCCAAACAATACAAAAAAATGCCAGCCAATACATGACGATGATTTTAAAGTTCATTGACACAATGGCTTTGTAAATTTCATTGTAAAGAACTATAATTTTTTTTCAAACTTTAAAATTTTTGGTAAAAGTTTTGGGTAGCTGCGTGTGTTAGTTTGTTGATCTTTTGGGTGGTCATGCGTCGAAACAAAAATCAGAGCATGTATCTTCCACAAATAACAATTAACCGTTTTTATCTTAAATGGGAAAACTCTTATAATATTTAAATTACAATAACAGTTTTTTTATTTTATTACTTAGATGGGTGAACGAGCTCACAGCCCACCTGGTGTTAAGTGGTTACTGGAGCCCATAGACATCTACAACGTAAATGCGCCACCCACCGTAGTGTAAGTTCTTCTGACCAAACAAAGATTAGGAAATCAACTAATATAATCACGAAAATTTTTTAATCGAATGTAAAGCATACAATTTAAATAACTATTTTTATTGGAGTTTACTCTTTTAGAATCGATTTACATATATAGGCCCGGGGTATGAAAATTATGGGGACCAAAATCGTACTAGCATGTCACACGAAATGCGTTATGCGCCTGATTGGCTCCTGATTGCGTGATGCGTGCGCGCGCCAATCAAAATCGTACTAGCATGTCACACGAAATGCGTTATGCGCCTGATTGGCTCCTGATTGCGTGATGCGTGCGCGCGCCAATCAAAATCGTACTAGCATGTCACACGAAATGCGTTATGCGCCTGATTGGCTCCTGATTGCGTGATGCGTGCGCGCGCCAATCAGGAGCCAACGCGCGGCCGCGTTATCGCAGGTGACGCCGGGCTGCTGCGCCGGCAGTCCGCCACAAAGCCTCGTACTGATCGCGCGTTTCTCTCATTATTGTATTTTCATATATTTGTTAGTCGTTTGTTTTGTGTCTCGTTAATTTGTTAATAATCTGTAGTGTATCGTGTTGTCGTAATATAGAACTATTTCTCGTATTGTTTCGTTTAATTTTTTATATCCAGTAAACTCCAGTCGTGCGTCGGAGCGGACACACACACTTTTTTGGAGTTTACTCCTTTAGAATCGATTTACATATATAGGCCCGGGGTATGAAAATTATGGGGACCAAAATCGTACTAGCATGTCACACGAAATGCGTTATGCGCCTAGCATGTCACACGAAATGCGTTATGCGCCTGATTGGCTCCTGATTGCGTGATGCGTGCGCGCGCCAATCAGGAGCCAACGCGCGGCCGCGTTATCGCAGGTGACGCCGGGCTGCTGCGCCGGCAGTCCGCCACAAAGCCTCGTACTGATCGCGCGTTTCTCTCATTATTGTATTTTCATATATTTGTTAGTCGTTTGTTTTGTGTCTCGTTAATTTGTTAATAATCTGTTGTGTATCGTGTTGTCGTAATATAGAACTATTTCTCGTATTGTTTCGTTTAATTTTTTATATCCAGTAAACTCCAGTCGTGCGTCGGAGCGGACACACACACTTTTTTATAATTATATTAATATTCTACAATTATATTAATATTTCTTTAGGATAATGAAAATCCGAGCTTCTAATCTTTTTAACAAACGTTACGGTAAATGCTATCCGAAACTTCATTACCCTAAAAATCAGACAAAGTACTGATAGTGAAATTTTTTTTGAACTACGGTCTTTAGATCCCTTAAACAAAATTTAACGGCAAAAACCTTTGCAGTTTCCATCGATTTGCCTTTTCCTGTCTCGTCTATCCTGTGTACTCAATCTGCCTACCCATCCGCAACTAACAGCCACTTTAGTCGGATGCTATTGGCACTAGGATATATGAAATTGGACGATAGGCACTATTATTTTGTTTACCTCATCCACTTAATCGCCGGTTACCTTTACATCTGTACTGCGTGGTCTGAGTTCAATTAGCAATCAGAATCAGTATCTTTGTTTAGATATTTCACTCATAGGATCTGGTTGTATTTTTCTTATCACATTTCCATATTCTCGGCATAAATCGATCTAGCTATGATTTATTTTTAGAAAATGTTGTTTTATTCGTGTTTTCAATAATCAACTTTATCGATAATCAACTTTATAACTCTTCCCGACATCTATTGGCGAATAATAATACTATTTTTCATAATTGAGAGCAACTAACTGCTTTGAAGACACAGTATCACTAAAGGTATTTCAGCAGATGGCGTTGTTAAGCCACCCGAAGCCACTTCAAAATGCCTAAACGATCTTGGAATATTTTATTTAAATTCATATTTAAATATAATTTCTAAAAAACACAATTTATCAAAAAAAAAAACCGGGAAAAACTCGGTCATCGTCTAGTAATAATTAAAAAAAGCATTATTCTAGTCTAAGTTGGATCGCGATGCTCGACTTCTGCGAGTCCACCATCTCGCAGAAGGAGGCGGCGGAGCGAGAGAGGGAGAGCTCTTCCCTTTCCGCACCGATCCGTCGCCGTCGAGCCGGGGGCCGGAGGCGGGAATACGCCCGTACGTCCCGGCCCCTGTAGGTAGCGGCCTCCCCCCGGTGAAGGTCAAGGGGCGACCTGAGGGGGTGAGGCCGCGCGGCGCGCTACCAGCACTCTAGCGCGCTGCCGTGGAGTGAATAGAGCGACCGGTCGACGGTGTATCGCGTCCCGACCCGGCAGGCTGGTTCTGGTCCAGCGGGGTATTCCGGGACACCAGCGGCACCGTCTGGGCGGCCCGACGGGCTGCCGTACCGAGACGGCCGACGTTTCAGAGCCTTCGATTCGCCTCGAAGGCTCCGTCGGCTGGGCGTCCTTGGGGTGAGCCGCGCCGTCTGGTTGTAGTGTTGACCGCGGTAGCCCCCCTACCTCATCCGGGTTCTGACCTCGGAGGGGATCGGACGTCGGGTGTAAGAGTGCAGGGGAGTCGTTTAGTGGGTGGGTCCTAAAATCCTTGGGCCCGCGGTCTGCTCACAACACCATGCAGATCGTTGAGTCTCACATACCCCGCGCGCCCCTTTTGCGCGGGGACCTCGTAGGAGGTTCGGCCCTCTACCCGAAAAAAAAAAAAAAAAAAAAAAAAAAGTCTAAGTTGGATCAAAATAAATACAACGTATCTGAATCATCGACTACTACAAAACGGATAATTATATTACTGGCGTTGAGTTTTAACGTAATGTCGATTTCAGGACCGATAATATTATGTTTAATATCCTCTGACCCTTGTTATCCTATAATCAAATATTTAGTTTTGTCATACACGTGCGCGTTTTGGTACAAACGTTATCTAATTAAAATCTGACCTTTTACATCACATTTAAACGATTATGTTTTCCTTCGTTTATTAATATATTTTTGTTACATACCTACGTGCACTGGATTGGTCTAGTTTTCATTCCGATAGAGGCACCCGTCACGTGCGGACGTGCTCATCGTCCACTCGATCGCCCGGTCTTTGTTCGCCCGGCTTTTGTTAGCCCGGCCATTGTTCGCGCGGCCTGTGTTCGTGGTACATCTGCCGACTAAGTGCTCTTTCTGGAAGTTTTTATTTGTTTTGTTTCCTTTTGTTGTTTCTGTGTTCGTGGTACATCTGCCGACAAAGTGGTTTCCTGCAAGTATTTATTTGTTTTGTTTCTTTTCGTAATTTCTGTTTTGTTGTGCTTTTTCTTTGTCCTGTAGTAATCGCGCCGCATTGCCACCTGTGTTCAATAGAACCGCTCAGGTCCGAGAAGTTGGGGCCTCGCCGCAAGGCGAGTGTTTTCAAGACCCGGGGCCGCCCCACCTGGGTACTCAGCGATCATGGACGCTGTATTCGCGGAATTCCTCCGACTTCGCCACCCACAGCTCGCCTCGGAGTTTTTGGCCTTCAAGGCCAATCACACTGCGAGCCCTCTCGAGGACTCCGCCGCGCTCGCTGCTCCTGCGTCGCCTGTACCTGCGTGCAGAGCTTCTGCATTGAGCACCGCAGCCTCTGTCGTGCCTGCCGCTCCCGTGTCGCCTATACTGGCGAGAAAAGCTGCTGCGTCGTCCGCCGTGACCATCGTTTCAGCTGAGCGATCATCCGCGGCCTCCGTCGCGCCCTCTAAAACACCTACACTTGCTCGTAGGTCGCCTGCACCCGCCTCCTCGTGCTCCGACTCTGACTCGGACATGGAGGTCGACCTCGCCCCCGCCTCATCGACGGATGGATTCACCCTGGTACAGAAGGGTAAGAAGCGTGCCGCGGAGTCTCGAGCTCCCGCGGCCGCTAAAATTAGCAAAGCCGTGAACGCGTCGCGCCCCCGCCCTCAGACTCCCGTTGCGCCCCCAGCCCGTGCCACTCCGTCGCCGCGTCCGGTGGCACAAAATAAAACCCAGACCCCTCCCCCGGTTATCCTTCAGGAGAAGGCAGCTTGGGATCGAGTTTGCCTGGCCCTTAAGGCCAAAAATATAAATTTCACGAATGCCCGTAACCTCGCGAACGGCATTCAAATTAAGGTTCAAACACCCGACGACCATAGGGCCCTCTCTTCTTACCTCCGTAAGGAGCGTATAAGTTTCCATACGTATACGCTCCAGGAGGAGCGCGAACTCCGCGTTGTAATACGCGGAATCCCTAAAGAGTTAGATGTAGAGCTCGTAAAAGCCGACCTGTTAGAACAAGGCCTACCAGTGAATTCTGTGCACCGTATGCACACCGGTCGCGGTAGGGAGCCATATAATATGGTTCTAGTCGCTCTCCAGCCTACCCCCGAGGGTAAGAAAATCTTTAACACACAGACCGTCTGTAGGCTCTCTGGTATCGCTGTCGAAGCCCCCCATAAAAAAGGCACTCCTAGCCAGTGCCATAACTGTCAATTGTACGGGCACTCTTCCCGTAACTGTCACGCACGCCCCCGATGTGTTAAGTGTTTGGGCGATCACGCCACGGCCCTCTGCGCTCGCGACCAAAAAACCGCGACGGAACCGCCTAGCTGCGTCCTGTGTCGAACACAGGGTCACCCCGCGAATTACCGTGGTTGCCCCCGAGCCCCTAAAATAAATCGCCGCGTCGCCCGCCAAAACCGCCTCCGAGCTTCCGGCCCAGACATCAAAGCCTCGGCACCCTCTGCGTCGCAGGCTAAGCCAGCGTTCGTTCCGGCGGCGGTGCCCAGTGTCTCGGCCTGGGCAAAACCGCTGCCGTACACGAACACGGCTACAACTCCCTCCTCCGCGATTCGTCCCGCCCCCGCGACTCGTCCCTCTCCCGCGACTTGCCCTCCGACCGCGTCCGATAATCTCGCTTTAGCGATCGACTTCTTTCAGTCGATCAACTTTGAGCGCGTTAACGCTTTGGGCGACGCCATTCGCGCTGCCTCCACTGCACAACACTTTATCGCCGTTGTGCAGGAATACGCCGACGTATACGCGTCATTAAATACGTACGTCCTCCCCTCACTCCGCCGGTAATCAATGGCGTATATAAGTAGAATAAAGCCCCTATCCGTAACGATAGGATTTTTTAACGCTTACGGTCTCGCAAATCAACGTGATCAGGTTTCTGACTTTTTGCGTGACCACCAAATTGATATCTTTTTAGTGCAGGAGACCCTACTTAAGCCCGCGCGCCGTGACCCTAAAATCGCGAACTATAACATGGTCAGGAACGACAGGCTCTCTGCCCGTGGTGGTGGTACCGTCATTTACTATAGAAGAGCCCTGCATTGCGTTCCGCTCGATCCTCCCGCGCTCGCTAATATCGAAGCATCAGTGTGCCGAATCTCACTGACGGGACACGCGCCGATCGTTATCGCGTCCGTTTATCTTCCACCGGATAAGATCGTTCTAAGCAGTGATATCGAGGCGCTGCTCGGTATGGGGAGCTCTGTCATTCTGGCGGGCGACCTAAATTGTAAACACATCAGGTGGAACTCACACACCACAACCCCGAATGGCAGGCGGCTTGACGCGTTAGTCGATGATCTCGCCTTCGATATCGTCGCTCCGCTAACCCCGACTCACTACCCGCTAAATATCGCGCATCGCCCGGATATACTCGACATAGCGTTATTAAAAAACGTAACTCTGCGCTTACACTCGATCGAAGTAGTTTCAGAGTTAGATTCAGACCACCGTCCCGTCGTTATGAAGCTCGGTCGCGCTCCCGATTCCGTTCCCGTCACGAGGACTGTGGTGGATTGGCACACGCTGGGCATCAGCCTGGCTGAATCTGATCCACCATCGCTCCCGTTTAACCCGGACTCTATCCCGTCTCCTCAGGATACCGCTGAAGCCATAGACATCTTAACGTCACACATCACCTCGACATTAGATAGGTCATCGAAACAAGTTGTAGCGGAGGACTTCCTTCACCGCTTCAAATTGTCCGACGATATTAGGGAACTCCTTAGAGCTAAGAACGCCTCGATACGCGCCTACGACAGGTATCCTACCGCGGAAAATCGTATTCGAATGCGTGCCCTACAACGCGACGTAAAGTCTCGCATCGCCGAAGTCCGAGATGCCAGATGGTCTGATTTCTTAGAAGGACTCGCGCCCTCCCAAAGGTCTTACTACCGCTTAGCTCGTACTCTCAAATCGGATACGGTAGTAACTATGCCCCCCTCGTAGGCCCCTCAGGCCGACTCGCGGCGTTCGATGATGACGAAAAAGCAGAGCTGCTGGCCGATACATTGCAAACCCAGTGCACGCCCAGCACTCAATCCGTGGACCCTGTTCATGTAGAATTAGTAGACAGTGAGGTAGAACGCAGAGCCTCCTTGCCACCATCGGATGCGTTACCACCTGTCACCCCGATAGAAGTTAAAGACTTGATCAAAGACCTACGTCCTCGCAAGGCTCCCGGTTCCGACTGTATATCTAACCGCGTTATTAAACTTCTACCCGTCCAACTCATCGTGATGTTGGCATCTATTTTCAATGCCGCTATGGCGAACTGTATCTTTCCCGCGGTGTGGAAAGAAGCGGACGTTATCGGCATACATAAACCCGGTAAACCAAAAAATCATCCGACGAGCTACCGCCCGATTAGCCTCCTCATGTCTCTAGGCAAACTGTATGAGCGTCTGCTCTACAAACGCCTCAGAGACTTCGTCTCATCCAAGGGCATTCTCATCGATGAACAATTCGGATTCCGTACAAATCACTCATGCGTTCAACAGGTGCACCGCCTCACGGAGCACATTCTTGTGGGGCTTAATCGACCAAAACCGTTATACACGGGAGCTCTCTTCTTCGACGTCGCAAAAGCGTTCGACAAAGTCTGGCACAATGGTTTGATTTTCAAACTATTCAACATGGGCGTGCCGGATAGTCTCGTGCTCATCATACGGGACTTCTTGTCGAACCGCTCTTTTCGATATCGAGTCGAGGGAACCCGCTCCTCCCCACGACCTCTCACAGCTGGAGTCCCGCAAGGCTCTGTCCTCTCACCCCTCCTATTTAGCTTATTCGTCAACGATATTCCCCGGTCGCCGCCGACCCATTTAGCTTTATTCGCCGACGACACGACTGTTTACTATTCTAGTAGAAATAAGTCCCTAATCGCGAAGAAGCTTCAGAGCGCAGCCCTAGCCCTAGGACAGTGGTTCCGAAAATGGCGCATAGACATCAACCCAGCGAAAAGTACTGCGGTGCTATTTCAGAGGGGAAGCTCCACACGGATTTCCTCCCGGATTAGGAGGAGGAATCTCACACCCCCGATTACTCTCTTTAGACAACCCATACCCTGGGCCAGGAAGGTCAAGTACCTGGGCGTTACCCTGGATGCATCGATGACATTCCGCCCGCATATAAAATCAGTCCGTGACCGTGCCGCGTTTATTCTCGGTAGACTCTACCCCATGATCTGTAAGCGGAGTAAAATGTCCCTTCGGAACAAGGTGACACTTTACAAAACTTGCATAAGGCCCGTCATGACTTACGCGAGTGTGGTGTTCGCTCACGCGGCCCGCACACACATAGACACCCTCCAATCCCTACAATCCCGCTTTTGCAGGTTAGCTGTCGGGGCTCCGTGGTTCGTGAGGAACGTTGACCTACACGACGACCTGGGCCTCGAATCAATTCGGAAATACATGAAGTCAGCGTCGGAACGATACTTCGATAAGGCTATGCGTCATGATAATCGCCTTATCGTTGCCGCCGCTGACTACTCCCCGAATCCTGATCATGCAGGAGCCAGTCACCGTCGACGCCCTAGACACGTCCTTACGGATCCATCAGATCCAATAACCTTTGCATTAGATGCCTTCAGCTCTAATACTAGGGGCAGGCTTAGGGACCCCGGTAACCGTACTCGTCGAACTCGACAAAGAGGTCGACGTGCAACCTAACCCATGCATCAGCCCGCTGAGTTTCTCGCCGGATCTTCTCAGCGGGTCGCGATTCCGATCCGGTAGTAGATTCATTCGCGAAACAATTGCTCTTGAGTTGTTAGGTCTCCTTCGGAGGCGCTCGGGCAGTTGTTAGCAAATCCCACCCCTCTTGGCTGAGCCTTTGCTCGCCCACCTGTCCTGGTGAAACTGGAAAGGCCTTCGGGCCACCAGTAAACTTTCAATCATAAAAAAAAAAAAAAAAAAAAAAAAAAAAAATGGTCTAGTTTTATTGTAGTTTAGTTTTATCGGCAGTCTGGACTTTTATAGCTAAAAACCAATGCTCACTTTGTTAAGGTTGCAGTTTAATTATTTGGCGGTTAATCATAATTTGTTCGGTTAATAGTTACTGGCCAAACACAGTGGTACAGTTGGTGGATCTATTGCTAAAAGTGTTGTTTTCCGGCCGTCACACCCATTGGCGGCACAAAAGCGAGATAATGGGAAATAAATATCGTGGTCAGATAACTATAACAACAATCAAAATATACGAAACTTGATTGAGATAGGCTTAAATTTTAATGAACTGTTCGAAACCAGAGCCCGTGATAGAGTTACAGACTAAATAGGCATGATAAAAAAAAGCTTTTTATTTCTGGCATTTAAAAAAAAGTAACATTACCAAACTTATACAAATTGTTAATAATACATTAATAATAATATACTAATTAGAATTCCTAATATAATATTAAATAAATAGGCATATATTTAATATTATATGGCAATGTCGTTTTAGAACAGGTTTTTAATTTAAAATGGATATTCTTTTTTTTTTTGTTATATTTGTGTTAAAACGTAACCAAATCCAAAAATTTGTTATTAATATAATAGTAATAACTGTGCAAAAATCACGCACGGTCATCCGGTCTCAATTTAGGATTCCATGTTTTATGGGTACCAGAGACTCATAAAAATACTCATATATGTTTAAAATTAAATGTACTATAGCATTGTCACGACGAATTGGACCTAAAACCACTTTGTGGTTTCATTTCACAAACTGTTTATCCGTTAGGACCACAGTTTTTGTAACTTACATTTTATTGCTTTAGACATTTAATTTAAGCCTTACAGAATATTATAAAAGCTTTGAATCTCTTAAAAGTATTCAAAGCAGACTCATAATTTTTTTGGCATTAAGACCTCATTTCATTCTTAACCCTCTTATAATGGCGACATCCAGACGCAGTTACGGGATGACAGACGGGGTCTGTCTCACGCGACAAGAGCTCAGCCGAAAAAGATAATAATAACAGTGGGAGCAGTTGGCAAGCGAGAAATGACAAATACGGAGTTGCATAGCGCATTCTTTTTTGTGGTCCAAGTCATGAGAGGTAACGGTTTTTATTTTTAGTTAAAATTATACTGCATATTAATAAAATTAACTAGACTCCGTTGTATAAGGATGCATCAATCTCTGTTTCTCAAATTACATAGAGTTTTAGTTTGGTACCAGATGACCATCTGTAGCACGGTGGACTATGTGGGGTAACAGGCAAGAGCTGAATGAGAAGAAACCAAGGATCTCACTCAGTGGATATAATTCGAAAGGCCTATGTCCAATAGTGCACATTGAAATTGACCACCTTGGACCACCTGTTGCATAGATGGTCCAAGGAGATCAAGAAAACGCACGACTGATTCTGGACTAATATAGGGAGAAAAATGGTATCTAATGGGTCTTACAACACAACCACATATTTATAAATTTATTAAATAGACGAGATTAATTTTTATTATACGACGTTATGTTTTTGGCGTGGAAGTCGTTCGTAAAGTGTCAAGTAGGTATTTCCTCAGAATAATTTGTATCTATCTGCGGGATATGCATAAAATAATTTGGACATAGCTGATAAGCTAATGTACTAACATTAGCTTCTTGAAAATCCAAGTTATATCCACCAATGACTGCGTTTAAATTGATGTTATGATATGATATAAACAAAGCGTTTGAACTTAACCGCTCGAAATAGTGATTTTTTTACGCCATTGAAACTCTACAATAAGTATATGCCTGGATTTAAATTAATAAAACATAAACATAACATGAAAAACATATTTGACAGTGACACGACAAATTAAGCTACATGTTAGTGGAAAAATTCATTTTTTTTCATACATTTTTTTTACGTAGACTTTTTATGAAATTGACCTATTTTATTTTCGTGTTTATTTCTTTTAACCATTTCTATCAAAGGCTTATACAAAATTATGCATATCCAGCTAATAATTGAGCTATACATTTGGAATTTTAGCAGAAAGCCAATAGATATTAAAACTGGAACAATTATAGCTTATCTCTTGTGTCACATACCAAACATGGACCGAACAAACGGGCGACCTCATAAAATATTATAGCATACAAAAAAGCTCCACTCATACACGGGCGAGATAATTGTTATGGGATATGCGAAACTTTGTTCTGTACTTTTTAATGAAAAATACACGCTTAACGGAAACGGCTCGCTGCGGAAATGATTTTGTCTGCCAAAAAAAATCGAGGCTTTCGTTTTATTCCAGACAAATTGTTTTGAAATCATTCATTCATTTTTACTGGCGGTAGGACCTCTTGTGAGTCCGCACGGGTAGGTACCATCTTGCCTATTTCTGCCGTGAAACAGTAATCGGTTTCGGTTTGAAGGGTGGGGCAGGTAACTATACTGAGACCTTAGAACTTATATCTCAAGGTGGGCGGCGCATTTACGTTGTAGATGTCTATGGGCTCCAGTAATTACTTAACACCAGGTGGGCTGTGAGCTCTTCCACTCATATAAGCAATAAAAAATAATCATAAATAAAGTTCAGTCGCGCTTTACGACTATTTAGTGATAGCTTATTTTAATGAAAGCCGCTAAATTCAGGATCAATTTATGCAAAAGCTAATTTAATTTTTAAATGAACCGTCTGAATAACAACAGTCAATAATGTTAATAGCGCTATTATCGTTAAAAGCTAGTTATGTCATTATTTTACTAGAGATAAATTCCGAAAACCATACCAAATCATAGATATGCGTAACCCGTGATTCAGTTACTTCCTCCAGATAAAGAACTATATCAGATTTTTTTTATTTTTTTATTTTTTTATTGCTTAGATGGGCGAACGAGCTTACAGCCCACCTGGTGTTAAGTGGTTACTGGAGCCCATAGACATCTACAACGTAAATGCGTCACCCACCTTGACATATAAGTTCTAAGATCTCAGTATAGTTACAACGGCTGCCCTACCCTTCAGACCGAAACGCATTACTGCTTCACGGCAGAAATAGGCGGAGCGGTGCTACCTACCTACCCGCGCGTACTCACAAGAGGTCCTACCACCAGTAATTATGCAAATTATAATTTTGCGGGTTTGATTTCTATTACACGATGTTATTCCATCACCGTGGAAGTCAATCGTAAGCATTTGTTGAGTACGTTTTTCAATAGAAAAATTGGTACCCGCCTGCGGGATTCGAACACCGGTGCATCGCTCAACACGTATGCACCGGACGTCTTATCCTTTAGGCCACGACGACTTCAGGTTTGATTTCTATTACACGATGTTATTCCTTCACCGTGGAAGTCAATCGTAAACATTTGTTGAGTACGTATTCCAATAGAAAAATTGGTGCCCGCCTGCGGCAACCATTCAATTACATATCATAATCAATCTTGCCGAAGACAAAATAACTATTATCTGTAAATAATATCGATATAAAATCGCATCAACTGGTGCTAGACCTTATCATGAGCCCGCATGTGTAGGCAATACTATCCTGCTTATCGCTATTGTCGGTGACCATATCCAAACCAGGGGTCAGGCGGAAGCGGAGTGACCCGAACAAAACGTTAAGACAGACAGACTTGAAGTCAGACGCGTGCGTAAACCAACTTCAGCAATAAGCGACAGAACTTAATTTGAATAAAATAAAATAAAATTATAAAAGCAGTACGCATCATCATCATCATCAACAGCCCACAGTCGTCCACTGCTGGACATAGGCCTCTCCCAACCCACACTACTGAGTCCGGTCTACCGCTCTCCTCATCCACTTGCCGGCCACCGTTCGGAGGGCATCGTACCACCTAGCCAGGGGGTGTCCCACATTACGTCTTCCGCTGCGCGGTCTCCACTCGAGGACCCGTCTGCTCCAGCGATAGTCAGTTCTACGGTATATATGGCCAGCCCACTGCCATATATAGCCATAGTAATAAAAGCAGTAATCTCTATACATAAAAATGAACTGCTGTTCGTTATTCTCGCTAAAACTCGGGAACGGCTGGACCGATTTGGCTAATTTTGGTCTTAAAACATTCGTGGAAGTCCAGGGAAGGTTTAAGAGGTGAGAAAATATAAAAAAGCTCGGAATTATATAAAAACAAACAATTTTGTTTTTCCTTTGATGTGTCCCCTTGATGTGTCTTTTATTTATCGATTGAGGCACTACGAAGTCTGCCGGGTCGGCTAGTAAAAGCTTAAAAATGTAATTTTATCATTTTGTTCAGTTCCTGAACAGCTATCGTGAAGCAGCAATACCCGATTGAAGCCTAAAACATCTAGCTCTGGGAACACCAAAATATCACAGAAGACTACGAGTTGATTTAGCTCTCAAAAATAAACGAAATACGAAACCGGTTGTACCCGCTCAAAGCCGACGCTAGATATAGTTTACCACAGCCTCATTCACGGGCTTATAAAGTTCGACAGTTTGGAAAACATTGCGATCGCGCAAATTGATCGCGGCACAGAGCGGACGGCAATAGATTTAATTTCGAGTCGGTGTGTTTTAAAACGATGCGCCGCGAACGTGATTTCCGTGCAGCCGCCCCGAATTTCGGATAGATTCAACGTTGTGTTTTGATTTTCGGTTACAAGTGATTTTTTAGAAGACACGGTTACTGGTGGTAGGATCTCTTGTGAGTCCGCGCGATTAGGTACCACCGCCCTGCCTATTTCTGCCGTGAAGCAGTAATGCGTTTCGGTTTGAAGGGTGGGGCAGCCGTTGTAACCATACTTGAGACCTTAGAACTTATATCTCAAGGTGGGTGGGGCATTTATGTTGTAGATGTCTATGGGCTCCAGTAACCACTTAACACCAGGTGGGCTGTGAGCTCGTCCATCCATCTAAACAATAAATAAATAAATAAAGACATTCCATGAAATCAGTAATTTAATTACTGAAAAAGCAAGCTTGAATTAATATTGAAACTTATATATTATGGTTATTAAAGGACCGAGTGAAACACGGATCCTCCCGATCCACTAACGGTGCTTTTAGGTACCTCAAACACCGGTCAAGGGCTCGACGAGTGAATTAACCCATAGACACAGCCCACTGAGTATCTCGCCGGATCTTCACATTGGGTCGCGTTTACGATCCGGTGGTAGATTCCAGCACTGCTCTTGCTAGGGCAAGCGTTAGCAACACTTCCGGCTTGAGCCCCTTGAGCTCACCTACATGTTAGCGTGAAGCTGAAATAGCCTCTCAAGGCTATCAGCATAGGTTCAGGAAAAAGAAAAAAACCGAGTGAAATACCTTTAAGTCGGTATAAAATTATGACAATAATAGTCAAATGACTACAACAAATTGAATTCAAAACCAACATATTATATTATACAACGAAACACACCAATCTATCTATACTAATATTATAAAGAGGAAAGATTTGTTTGTTTGTTTGTTTCGAATAGGCTCCGAAACTACTGGACCGATTTGAAAAATTCTTTTACCATTAGAAGCCGACATTGTCCCTGATGAACATAGGCTACTTTTTTGAATTTTTAAAAATTTTTTTTTTTGGTTTCATGTTTGTTTTAATGTTTCCGAAGCGAAGCGAGGGCGGGTCGCTAGTACGTAAATATTTTTGAGAACTTTCAACAAAAGACAAAAATATTTACAAAAAGCACTTTAAAACAAAATCAATTTGCTTTTACATTTTTTAATTTCTAAAAGCTTTGTAGATTTAACATCGTCGATACTATTTATAAATTTGTTAGCTATCGAGCCATTTTTAAAGATCCATCAGAGAGCACGTCGCTGTATCAGGCCACATTCAGAAGACATTGTTGAAATAATACTCCGGAATAAAAAATGTAACGGTTTAATGCAAACAGTAACAAGATGAAACACGCTAGGAAAAGGAAGGACGGTGGCGTCACACGTGAGCAAAAATGTGAAAACCATTTTTGACATTACAGATAATATAAATTATGTTTACAATTCTCCAACAGACATGGCTTTTCAATGACAGTCCTTAGTAGTGGAGTTTATTTCATCGATAAAGAAGGACACTAAAAATGTTGATGTATGAAAAGTATTACATCTCACTATTACAGTTAATACTTTTCAGTAGTAGTAATTGTATTGTAATAAAAGTGAGTTTCTTAAAAAAGAAAAAAAATATTTATATACACAGTTCATACCTTAAAGTGCTATCAGCTACTTAATTTAAATACAAACAGATACGCCTTATGCTCGTCGGATTACGAAAGCAGTAAAAAGAAGACTATACAGTCAGGTTTTAGCAGTGAGTGAAATTAAATCTACAGCTCAAAAGAAAGTAATTAATCTTTTCATTTGCCCGTCTGGATTGAGTGGCATTATCATATTATAAATTCGTTGAAACCGTCCCAGCCGGGACTTAAAGTCAGCCACATCAGGAATTATGAAATAACCGGCAACGAGATGCTCTGAGCTATTTAATTTTGTAGTCGCTTCATCGATTCCCAGGATAGATCCGACATAAATGCACTCGACGAACGCCAAGCAAGAAATAATAAAGTTGGATGTGATTTATTTAAATAAAAATTGGTATGCAATAAAGAGCACTATCCGTCTCTTTTCTCTCTCTCAAAATCTACTATGTTATATTATGATTTGCTTCGCCGATTTTGTTTTTAAATTTACTTAGCGTGAATGTGAATCGAAAGTACATATATATTTGAACTATAAGCTAAACCTAAAAACGAAAACGGGTAGTGGAACCGACGACTGCTAGCAACACAACAACAATAAATACAATGGGAAAAATATTGGAATGTTTTTGGGTAGCACGCAATGTAACGCAATTTAAAAGTAGCTTTGGCACGGAATGTTCGTTCCTAAGGGAATACGGGAGGCGCCTAATGGCTGTCTTATTGCCGTCTTAATGAATTATAATATCTCCAAACCACACGCTTTTGTTTTTTTCGTAAATTTGTGTAAAAACTCACGACTCTTTTGTTGTAAATTGCTAAATGGAGCCTATAAACATCTTCACATAAAATCCACAAACCACTCCAAATACGAGGTCAATTCTAGATTGTACTAACAGAATGGAAAGCAGTCGATGTCACCCAAAACACGTCATTTCGGATCCTCCCGATCCACGAGGGCTCGACGAGTAAATGAACTCACAGACACAGCCCACTGAGTTTCTCGTCGGATCTTCTCAGTGAGTCGCGTTTCCGATCCGGTGGTAGATTCTGCGAAGCACGGCTCTTGCTAGGGTTCGTGTTAGCAACGTCGTCAGGTTTGAGCCCCGTGAGCTCACCTACTAGTTAAGGTTACGCTGAAATAGCCTCTCAAGGCTATCAGCTTAGTTAGGCAAAAAAAAAAGATTGTACTGTATAAAATCCAACCTGTCAAACTAGAATGCTAGTAAGCTTTGCGACAGAAATACGCTGGATACTTGTATATGCTTTCACACCAATTATAGGTGCCGGTGGCTAATCACAGTACGCGAGTTTGACACTCAAAGAACGCTGTTACATATACATTTTAGTCGCTTTTTAGCAGAACCACAGAAAGAAATGGACTGCTACTGGTGCATGGTACTACACAGTATAAATCAAACATGCAAAATTTTACTTTGCGTAATCACTAGTAATAGTGCGTAATAATGCGTCTTGTGAGTCCGCACGAGTAGGTACCACCGCCTTGCCTATTTCTGCCGTGAAGCAGTAATGCGTTGCGGTTTGAAGAGGGGGCAGCCGTTTTGCTGTAAAAATTGCCTAAACAATAAATAAAATAAAAAAATTAATTCCGAAGTAGTCGCTCTACGTGTCCACTTTGTTTTCAATCCCAAACGAACGTGTACATCTATCCAAACATAAACAATACCCGCCGCTCGGGGAGATGAACTCACTCTGATCAGATTTAAAGCGATTATTAACAACGAAGTTTGTAGTTAAATTTACATTTGAGGCTCCGACATCACGGTAGGCAGCGGCTTGGCTCTGCCAGTGACATTGCTGACGTCCATGGGCGACGGTAGTCTCTCACTATTAGGTAGTCTGTATGCCTACAAGAACAGCAAAGAAAATGTATTAAAGTCGAGGGATTCAAGTTGTGGTTTGTATTGGTTCCGATAACCACTTACCTAATAAAAAGCATCATGATATTATATATACATACTAGCTGACCCGGCAAACATTGTTTTGCCATATATAAGATTTCTAGGGAATTTCTAGTATAGAAAAAAAAACTAACTTATTGTAAGTGTGTAAGGATGTGATAAATGAATGAAAGAGGTATGTAGTGCTGTGAACGATGAGGGAATATATAATAAAAATAACAAAACCTCATTCAACCACATAATACCTCAGTATGACAAAAAAAATGTCCAAATAAAAAAAAAAAGTTAGGGGGGACCTCGTAGGAGGTTCGGCGCTCTACCCGAAAAAAAAAAAAATGGACAACCCTAATCACTTAGGGGTATGAAAAATAGATAGTAGCCGATTCTCAGGCTTACTGAATATGCATAAAAAAATTCATGAGAATCGGTCAAGCGGTTTCGGAGGAGTATGGGAACGAACATTGTGACACGAGAATTTTATATATTAGATATTCATTTTAATTCATAACTAGTGGTCCCCCGGTAGTCGAGATTCGACTATATTTAATTGAAATTATAAGTACACTATTATGATTCTATTGTCAAATACTATCATACTTCTATAATCACAGATTTCGCCAAGACTACACTTTAAACAAAAATATTAATAAAGGCAAACCATAATTAATCTATTGTCCATAGACTTTAAGCAATAAGAAAAGTTTGACAAAAATCAAGTAGTATGCATCCGTGTGTGTGTCAAATACACGGTAGTGTGTGTAATGTTTTTTTTATTGATTTAATGTATTTTTATGTATAATTTAAAAAAATATTAGCATTCTACACTCTTTCTCTATATTCCCTACAAGTGTGGAAAGTTTCATACTCCTCCAACCGCGCAATTTTCGTAAAAAGGGATACAAATTTTTTGCTTCACGTATTAATTTAAAGATATAACTTGTCAACGCACATCGTGGATTAGACATACTATAATAATATGTTGACGATGTGATGTAGAGTTTCGAATTTATTCCTTTTTTTTATAAAGGACACAAAACGAATCTTAAAAGTACAGAAACTCAACAATCATCGGCTACTAACTAGAATTTTTAAACTGAGATATAAACCACCTTACTTTGATTTCGAATACCAAATATTCTTCAAGATACTGACTCTAAATGCCCATCCACGCAATAAACAAAAACAAAAAAAATGGTAGTTGCAGATTAATATTTTTTGTGTTTAAGCTTATAGTATTTAAGATTAAAATATACTATTTTTCTTCATCAGATCTCAAAACTTTGCCACGAACAAAACTCCTTCGCACTTCTTTAAAGTCACAACCAACACTTGATTAAAAGCTTAAAGTTTGAAAGCTTCTGAAATTGAAACCAGAGAAAACTTTCTAGTCACGGTTAACTAAGTTCATCAGGCAGAGATTAGAAGTAAATTCACTATCTGAAAACGAACTCAAATTATTTTTGTTGCTGTCTTAGTTACCACAAATTTGACTTGATGGTAAGAATAAGATAAGATCCTCCCTACCTAATACTTAATATAAGTCCCTTCCTCCTTGAAGGTCAACGTGTCGGATTGCAGCTGTAATTTCATTCTATAGCATACTTAAAAATAGTATTTCTTATGTACAACATGATTTCAGTATACTAGTGGACCCGCAGTAGTCGAAATTCGACTATAAGTAATTGAAATTATAAGTTTGAACATTATCATGGTTCTATTGTCAAAAACTATTTATTATACTTCTATAATCGCAGATTTCACCAAGACTACACTATAGACAAAATAAATAATATTAAAGATAAACAATTTTAACCTATTCTCAATTTGACCGCAGACTTTAAACAATAACAAAATTTTGACAATTAACAAAGAGTATATTATGTGTGTGTCAAATACAAGGTACTGTGTATGTTTTTTTTTTGTTCATTTAATATATTTTTAATGCATAATTTATCTCAAGGTGGGTGGCGCATTTACGTTGTGGATGTCTATGGGCTCCAGTAACCACTTAACACCAGGTGGGCTGTGAGCACGTCCATCCATCTAAGCAAAAAAAAAAAAAAAACTTTCTTGCCTTCGGTAGGAAAAGATACTAAGTGCTTGGTGGAACACCGGTGCATCGCTCAACACGAATGCATCGGACGTCTTATTCGTTAGACCACGACGACTCATACCTAAATTAAAGGGTTAGACGTTAATTAAATTGCATATAACGCAGTTGTTTCAAATTCGCTCGAGAGCCGAATGAATTGTACGCGAGCGGGCTCTATAGTCCACACAAACATTGGAACATACTCGAACGGTTTGCCCCAAGTAATAGGGGATTAGGGATCCGGTAATTGCAGTTTCTTAGTAATAGTTTATTTATATTGGTACTATCCAATTTAATTGTAGAATTGTTTATAAATCAGCTTTCAACGTGCTCATTAAAGACGCTTTTATTTTAAATTTAAAAAATCAAATTCAAGCTGTCTTTAGTCTGTTAATGTGATGCTTTTTGCTGGAATTAAAAAAAACTCAAAAGCTCGATATTATGAGTTTTTTTTTCATTTTATTACCTCAGGATTAACAGGCAAAAGAACTTGTAGCCTAGGGATACTTAATGCCAACCCGTTGTTGAGTGATTACCGGAGCCATAGACTTTTTTCAGCTCAGTCACGTCCGATAAATTTATTGTCCGTTCATTATTTGAAATGTGTTCACATTTGTGTCGCAAGAGACAATTAACATCAATGTCTTCATACAACAGGACCAATGAGATTAATCGCCTAATATTATAAATTGAAGCACAACTTTAATCAGAAAGTCCCGTAGTAGCATCGCTACGGTGATTAATACCGCCGGGCTACGCTGCTACGATGTGCTACGAAGCTACGAAATGGGTATTGGTCAATACCGATAGCGCTAAACCCAACGCCCGCGCACTCATGTTACCATTCAAATTAAACTTGGTTCAGAATTGACCCGTAATGCACTGTTTGTATTTGCAGTCTGTGTTTTAATGTAAAATAAAAAAAAAAAATACTTCGATAAGACGTGTTCGCGAATGACTTCCACATTAAAAGAATAACAGAGAAGTCAACGCCTAACTCTCTTCCTTTTCTCCACCTTATCCCACTAGGTGGGGTCGGCACAGCAAATTTTTCTCTTCCATTCTCTTACTGATAGTCTGACTGATAGTCGTCATCTCAACACTCACTCCTCTCTCTCTCATATCGTCATTCACACACTCCATCAATGTCTTCTTCGGTCGACCTCTTTCCCCTCTACCAACGCACTAAGTCAACGCCTAACCTGAAATATTATAAAAAAAAAATTGTATTGCTAAAGAAGCTAGTAGTAAAGCTAGGCAGCGACTTAACTGTGCCTCTGGCATTGCTGAGGTCCATGAGCGATGGTAACCACTTACCAAATGGTCGTTTTAATAATTTATAATTTGTCGTTGTATTATTTTTAAAAAATCTTATTATTCCTGTCGCAAGTTAGTCACGATTTTCAGTTGGAAGGGATAAGAAGTTGTAAGCGGCTTTCCAATACAATGGAGTCTTTGATCTAATGCCTAAAAGGTAGGTAGCACAGTGAATAGTTTTTGTAAATACATCAAAATACATTTTTTTACATAATAAATCCGAAACTGAGTTAGTTTGTGTGTTATATTTGTTATGAAAATCGCAAGCATATTTTTTTGGGTACAAAAAAGATATAAGGTATATTTCATCCAAACAACGATTTTAATTTTTGTAACGCGAGCACAACCGCGTGTAAAAGACTACTTTTATTTATTTATTACTGTATTAAAGTTATTATTTAATTACTAAGTTAAATAATAACATTTCTTTTATTCTGCTTTTCAATTTGAAGCCTTAATTAGGACAGATTCAAATTTCGATCCTAGGTTTTTTAGGTCGTTCGGTTTTTTGCCTAACAAATTTAAGAAAGCCCTTTTGATAATAAAAGAAAAAAAAGCTCCCATTAAAAACCTCGAAACAATTTCACGTCTATCAAATCAGATAACTTTATAAAAGAAAATGTAAACAGAACGATGTACGTCAAACAAAGAGGCGCGTTTCAAAGTCCGAACCATAATTCAATTTGTCTGTGTCCGCGTTCAGCAACTGAAATCTGAAATCTGAAAAAAACCTACCACACAATACTTTGAGCTCAATTTAAAGCTTTTAAATTTTTGGACGAGTATTTATTTTGAAGGCGGATAAAGTTTCAAGTAAAACTTGCTTGTTTTATTTTACAGATAAAAGTTTTTTTACTGGTGGTAGGACCTCTTGTGACCTCCGCGCGGGTAGGTGCCACCGCCCTGCCTATTTCTGCCGTGAAGTAGTAATGCGTTTCGATCTGAAGGATAGAGCAACCTTTGTAACTATACTGAGACCTTAGAACTTTTACTCAAGGTGGGGGCGCATTTACGTTGTAGATGTCTATGGGCTCCAGTAACCACTTAACACCAGGTGGGCTGTGAGCTCGTCCACCCATACAAGCAATAAAAAAAAAGATAAGCTAAAAACAACTATGAGAGCTGTTCTGAAAGAGCTTGTTGAAGAATTCGAAGCTAATTATCTGCTGGAACAGTCAGCTACAACAAACAGCAACTAACAGCTTAGTTTCCAATTTTAGAGTGCGTGGAAAGATAATCTACGGTCAGTTTGTTGGTGATTTAGATCATATCACGTTCACTATCACTTTAAAGCACCATATTCCACCCGTCTTGAGCTTTTTGAAACCTTCAGACCTGAGGTGAATTTTCCTCATCGGCACGGAATTCTTCTTTCCACCGTTAGGACTACAACTTCCCCGTCTTCTTCTTCTTCTTCTTATCAGCCAAGAGACATCCCCTGCTGAATATAGGCCTCCCCCATGCATTGCCATAAAAATCGGTCCTGCGCAGCCTACCTCCAGCGGATCCCCGCAAGTCTCAATAGGTCGTCAGTCCATCTTGTAAGAGGCCTACCCACGCTACGTCTTCCGGTACGCGATCGCACCTCTACAACTTTTCGACCCCAACTAAAAATAAAAACAGGCATAATTTCAAGTATCAATACTTATATTATGATAAAATAGTTAAATATGGTGTATCTGTACTTTGAAGATAAGCTGTAAAAAGTAAAAAAGGGGTAACTTAGGAAAATTAAAAGAAAACAAATAAATAGTTGTAAGAAAAATAAATGTCTAAACACGATAGTAACAACTGTCTATTGAGTTTTCACGCTCAAGCCACTGAATAGATTTTGACGAAAATTGATATGGAAATAACTAGAGCCCTGGAAAATAATTTAGGCTGCCCACGCGATATAATCAGTGGGCTATGTTGCGGGTGGAAAGCTATTGTATTCGTGTACTTTTTTTTAGCATATATACCTAGTCAGGTCATAAATTCTGTCACATGTTTAATGTAAAATAATTGAAACAAAACACAGATTCTTATGACACTAAAGTTTATTCAAAATGACCTCCGTGATTTTGAATACAGGCCTTCAATCTGCGCAGCCTGTCGTCTATCGCAGCACGAACGAGGTCCATGTCAATATCGGCGGCTGCCTTAATCAAGGATGTCTTGAGTGACTCCAAATTGGGATGAGGCTTTGAGCACGCCTTTTCCTCCAAGTGTTGCCATATCTTGTAATCTAACGGATTCAAATCTGGACTGGAGGAGGGCCAGTCTTCGTGCCGGATGAAGTCGATTTCACGCGCCGCCAGCCAGTCTTGTGTGCTCTTCGCTCTATGAGCTGGCGCCGAATCTTGTTGGAATACCCAGTGCCTGTTATTGAACATGGTATGAGAAACAGGTTCCACAAGGTTCGTCAGGACTGTATTTTGATACACAACTGCATTCGTTTTTACACCTTTCTCACAAAAATGTACCTCTGTTAAGCCCCAATAAGAAACTCCCAACCATACCATGAGCGAGGATGGAAAATGACCTCGTTGGACACGCGGAATACGCTTGCTCGCTTCTTCACTACTGTGTGCGTACACCTTATCATTTTGTTTGTTGTAGCTCTCTTCTACGGTAAAAATTTTTTCATCCGAAAAAAGAATTTCCCGATATTTTTTTCCCGCGTACCGCTTCAACAAAGCGCGGCATCTCTTCAGTCTCAGGTCCATTAGACGAGCATTTAAACGATGTCCTGTTTTTCTTCGATATGCCCGAAGCCCTAAGTCTTCATTTAACACCCTTTTCACCGTGGTTCTGCTTAACCCCATCTGAAGGGCCAACAGTTTCTGCTTACGTTTGGGATTTCTTTGAATTCGCGCTTTCACAGCTTTTATCACTGCTGGAGTCCTAACAGACCGAGGGCGACCACTTCTTGACCTGTCATCTACACTAGAGTCTTCATTGTATCGTTTGATGGTACGATAAATGAATCTTTTGGTTATATTAAAATTTTTCAGTATGTTAAAAATTTGAATTGGCGGGTAACCGCAACGATGCAACGCAATAACTGCAACACGGTCTTCTTTAAGCGTCCACTCCATATTTTTGTAATGAGTAAAATTCTAAAAGTATACATTTTTATTTTCATGAACTATTCGAAATTCGAATTCAATAAACTTTTTTGTGGCCAGCATTCTAAAAGAAAAGTTTTTACTGTGTGACAATACTTATGACCTGACTAGTTATTTAGAGGTATCGGCGGCGGCGCCAGGGATGGCTAAGCGGTAGTTTCCGTCATCACTCGTATTTGGTTGAACTCAGTTTATAAAAAGTCAATAAAACCTTTTGAATAATAATTATTGAAACTCAACACACACAACTTTCACAATGACAGGATAAACCGACAGTTTCGTTGCACATACCGACAGACCGACTGACTGACTGACTGACTGACAGAGACTCACTGACTGAGACGGACGGAATGACTGTCTGACACGGAATGCCACGACTCTGTCCACGTACCGCCATTTTATACTGTGGCGTTACGGAGTCTACCCTTCATTTTGTGATATTTATCAAAACAACATTTCATCATTTAAAATAATAATCAAAACCACCGCCTTAAATATATATATATACGCGGTGTACTAACCACCTGATGGTTGTCTGGAATAGATCGCTCTTAGTGATGAGGCCGCCAATTTTACTTTTTTTATATTTAATGTTTCGCATTGTTTATTTTGTTGGGGCACAATAAAGAATACTCTCTCTCTCTCTGTACCGACGCTGCACTTTTCGGTACGTAATCGCCACTCGAGAAATTTTCGATATACGTGTAAACAACTACTATTCTATCTTAAAGCAGAGAGTGGAATGTATGAAAAATTCAACGAAATCACTTTTCGTCTAGTAATTTTCCAAATATTCCGAGTACTTGGTTGCAAAAGTACAAGCTCCGCCCGCGAACAATTTAAATCAAGATGCAAACTGCCTGGGCTCTCGAACAAAGAATATTCACATAGGAGTCTCTCTTAATATTACACGAACATTTACAAAAATCACATGATTTATAAGAGTTTAATGGTTTTTTTTCGGTATCAGTATTTAGTACGACTATAGTGCTAAATTTTGATCAACAGAGCCTTTGAAACTGCGTTACGAATATCTTACTTCAAACAATTAAACGTTGCAATGCATTGCTGTAACTGTCATATGAACATTTTTAAAATAATTAATCAAACTACTTTCTAATATATATCACAACAGTTAGTCTAAGTGTAAAATTTAGTATTTAGACATCAACATAGATTTATTGAAATGGCTAAATATTTCAACCAAAATTGTCAAGCTTGAAATATATATAATTTTAAGTGACTCTCTCATTAAGCTCACTAAAAGTGAAAAAAAATTTAAACCCCCAATAGTGCTTATAGCTGCTCATACAAATTTAAGTAATTTGTTTTTCCGATCGTTATTACATGTCTTTCTTCAAACGAGGCTTATGGAGAGTACTTAACGGTAGGCAGCGGCTTTGCTCTACCCCTGGCATTGCCAAAGTCCATGGGCGACGGTGGGCCGTATGCTTGACCTCGACAAGGGCAATAAGAAATAATAAAAAAGACATAATTTTCTTTTCTCTTTTTTTTATTGCTTAGATGGGTGGACGAGCTCACAGTCTACCTGGTGCTAAGTGGTCCCTGGAGCCCATAGACATCTACAATGTAAATGCGCCACCCACCTGAGATATAAGTTCTAAGGTCTCAGTATAGTTACAACGGCTGCCCCACCTTTCAAGGCGAAACGCATTACTGCTTAACGACAGAAATAAACGGGGTGGTGGTACCTACCCGTGCGGACTCACAAGAGGTCCTACCACCAGTAAAACTATATTATCGCATACAGCTTAGTCTCTTCTGTTATCAATATTCTATGCAGCACTTACGCAGCGTGGTACGCTAAATGCGCGGAAGTTGAGGCGAGTTCGTTCACGCGAGATACCCACCTACCATTGCATGACTGTTACTAACGCAACTGGAAAACGATGTAAGTGCCATACGAGCTATTCCAAGACTTATAGCCGATTTTGATACGGTTTGGTTTATGCTTATGCTTCCCAAAGCACTAGTTCGAGTGTATTTATAAAGCTTTCAATGAAAGTTTGTAAAAAAATGATTTTTAACTTTAATAATTAAAGTACATACTTTTAACAAGTAAACGCATTTTGTATACGGTGACCATTATTTTTGTGTCAAAAAAACAAACTAAAAAAATTTAATATGTTTATTAACCCGAAATCAACTATTACAAAACAGTGACAAGATAATATGACCCATATTTTGCTAAAACTGAGTGACCTGTATCTACTTATTAGTGTTGAAGGTGCCGCGTTTTATGCTATGCTATTAGACATAGTATGGGTTAGTTTAGTTATTAGTTTTTACATGACGTTTAGCGGTCGACGTATACACTATTCGACTAATCTGCCGAATTCGACCGATAGACGGTGAAACAGACTGTATTTTACGCTAAAGGTTGGTCCAAAGTTAAAGTACACAAAAAAAAAATCTAAGCAATTATTAGTGAACTGAATATTATATTATTATACACATATACTCTATTTTTATATTCAAAAATTAAACTTGATTATAATTTAAATTTCATCTAAGTACAGTACAAAACAGATTAAATATATAAAAAAACAGGACATTTATGCTTAAAAAAAAGTACAGGGTCTTAACGGTATTGTCCTGCTAAAATAGTACGAATGGTTACCGTAATATTCTATTATATTATTTCATTGTTGTCACACTCGTACCTTCGAGGTCATATCTGAATATTGGTGGCACCGTTTAGATTGTGATATCAAAAAATCAATGGTTCATTTAGACTGTGACGTCATCAATAAACAGTTTTTGTTCTTTCTGTGCAACCCTAGTACTCTTTTCGTCATTATGTACGTGCAAACTGGTCTTTAAAATTTTAAAAGACAATTTATGGAGCAATTTAGGTCATTCAACTAACAAATTTATTGGTTGTTTGCAACTGATATTTGAACATTATTTATGTTGCTGCAATATCTACCTGTGAATTTTATTCATGTCTGTTTAATAAATAGTATGTATGAATGTATGTATGTATGTACAATATTTTTATTGGGTTTTTGTGGTTCGCTATTCCACCGCTATTATAACAAGCAACTTAACTATGGTTTTGGTTTGCTGTAAAAAAAACTCAAGTCTGAGTTAAGTTCACTTTTTGTACATACTATTTAATATTTCATTGAGGCGAGAATGCATTAATCCTCTATGGAGATAGACAGAGTAGTGATTCCTACCCGTGCCTATATACGCCCCACCGCTAGGAACTAAACAAAAAACATTTTTTAGGGATATTATAAACTCATCTATAATTGTTTCCGGGAGTACAAAGTAACGAATTATCAAGTGTATCTTGCAAATTTGATCGGAAGCCCGTCAAACAAATTGGAGAGTTAGATTGAAAATTAAGATTGTTTTTGTAAGCACAATATTTAAGATTTATTATTTATTTACTTAATTATTTTCCTTTTCTCTCTATTATTACAAAAGAAAAATATAATGATAACATTAAAGTTCGTTAACGACTACTCAACAAAACCAAAAAAAGAAAATTGATTTGAAAACAAAGGAGAAATACCTATAGTACGTAGCATTAATCCTTTAAATAGAATTGCCGGTTTTCAAAAAATATGCTGGGTAAAACTAACGTGGGACATAAATACTTAAAAATAAGAAAAAAAATATCAGTTAACAAAGGAGAAAATATTACTTACATTTTCTTTTAACACGCTCATCCTTTTGCGGCCCACCGGCAGACTTAACGTGCTATATCTATTTAAAAAGTGTGACGCTACAGTTTGTCAATAGCTACATTAAAAAAAAAACTGTTGACCGAATCGAGAAAAACAGGTCTTTAATTTTTTTATTCGAAATACATATTTTATTATTTCAGTTGACATTTACTTCATTACCGAAGTTAATTTCGGAATTATAATTCGTATATCGAATTGTGCATTAAAATTTCATAATTATGATTTACGTGAGCTAATTAACTAAGCCTACTTTTAGGATAGAACCTCGCGTTTATTCATTGTCATTACACTATTTTGAACGTTTCAAATACTTCATATTTTTCGTGGTAACGGACATCCAAGGTGTTCTTGGTCGATTGAGTATTGTGCTGACTATTTATATCTATGACTCGCGAAAACCACAGATTAATTTAATGATTTAATGAATTCCACATAGTACCGTGCGTAACAATGCGTTTTGCTAGCCAGCTTTATTGCACTAGAAAAACAATTTATCTACTCCGAAATGACAGGCATAAATTTTATGGAAGAATGGAATGTTGGTAGCACTAATCGATAACTCAGTGATCAGTGCTGCAGGATTTATATTATTATTTTTAGGCTATTGCATAGCTTTTATCGCGGGCCTTGAGCGCGGTGACCGAATCATGAAATTCCGTAACGAAAAAAACTTTACACCCCTCACTCCGCCTACCATGTAGCTCGCGTTCAACACATTCATACGTTGCGCTTGTGTAGTGTTTGTGAATAAGCGCGTGGCGTGACGTCACACTGCATGCGCATCATGAAAAGTCTGCCCATCTCTCTCTCGCGCGGTCTAACTTATGAGTGTGAAGGGGACAGTTAAGGTTTTGCTTTTAGTAATGTTTAATATAGCGTGGTCTTGTTTTATTATTGTTTTAATATTAAATTATCATTGTCTAATTATAATTGCATAAGTTGATAAAAAATGCTATGCAATACCTTGAAAAATGCTTTACCGCAGCAGCTCCCGAGTGCCACACGTTTTTTTTTTTTATTTTATGTGTTGCTACATCATTTTTTTAGGTAGGCTCTGGATTTTTCTAAGCCACTTCACACTGATGAAACAGCATTTCGTTTCTGTTATACACTCATGTAAATTGAAAATAAAGGTTAAGGCTTTTTGGGCGACACTCATGTTATGATTTTATAGACTCTGATAATAATCAATTAATAACATGGGTAATGAGGCCACTTATCTGTTTAATAAAAAAAGATGCGTTCTTTTAAATTAATTAAAAAGTGTACGATGGCTTCCGCGGCGCCTTTTTGTATTAACATTACACAGTTTAAGTATTTGTTCTTGCGCATCAGAACTTATTATTTTTTATTTTAATTAAGACTTATTTTTCACACAATAAGACATTAATTCACACAATAAGACACTTATTATTTATATAAAAAATCGGTTGTCTGTAAAGTCGGCTTACTGACGATAGTTGAACGTGACAACGTCATAAGAAAATACGCCTCAGAGCGAGGTAACGCCGCACGAGTCATGTTTTTTCGTGCGTGCAGCCGGCTCCATCGAATTTTATGACGTTGTCACGTCAAAATAAAAACTGCTCGTTTGCCTTTACCACGAAGAACATACAGCGGGTAAATGATTCATTCACTGAGTTAATTTATATTAAATTAAGTCTTATGAAATTACGCACGGCCCTCGTTTCCGAACAATACAAGTATGTTCCAAATCACAGTCTTAATAAGAAGCAAACTTGATACACGGCTGTCGGGTACATCGTAATTATAAGTACATCGCTCTGATCAAATTACATGCTAACTTATTATTGAGTTTATGAAGCTACAGATTAATGTGGTGAAAACTTGGACACGTTCTCAAATGGGTGGTTACAAAGTTTCCTTACAACATCACTCAAATATTAAGTGTCGTTGAAAAGGATTAGTGTAACGGCATTCTGACTTCTATTAAATTTGTTGATAGCTCCAAAGTTCTTACGATTGTAACTTAGCAATAATGTGGTGGTTCACAATAAAGATATACAATGTTGTTTTTATACTGTAGGTGCGCCGATGGGCTCGCGATCATCGTGAAACTTAGTACATTATCTTGAAATAGAACTCTTAATTATTGTATAGTATAATATTCCGTACAAAGAGAAATTACTTTTTTTTTTAATTATTGCTTAGATGGGTGGACGAGATCACCGCCCATCTGGTGTTAAGTGCTAAGCTCTCAGTTTACCCTACCCTTCGAACCGAGGCGTATTACTGCTTCACGGCAGAAATAGGTAGGGTGGTGGTACCTACTCGCGCAGACTCACAACAGGTCCTACCACCATTAAAAACTCTTACTATACTCACGTAAGGTATAATGCTTGCGGTTGCGCAAATTTAAAATTATGTGACTTAAATTATTATTACACAATATTGATGAGAATCCGAAAACCGTCTATAAGATTACGCATTAAAATTGTAACTCAGTAGCAACCATAAATATTTGACATAAAGTTGTGAGCTCATCTGTTCATTTACAATTATTGTTCATGTTCATACACTAAATTTCAATATTTTAATAATCGTAATACTCGTGGACTGCATTCTATAGATCGCAATAAACGCTTCGCATTAACGGAAAATGTAAATAATTAATTATATTATGGTTAATTAATCCTAATTAAAAGAACTACGTTTCATCGCGAAATACGGGTGAATCTCTCATAATTAATTACAATGGGCCAGAACAAAAACACCGAGCCATTCCGACCTACAAATTATGTACATAAATTAGGCATAATCGGGCAGTCTGCTGCGAAGGAGCTGTATCGCGACATTCCCTGTAAAACCGTTGAATTTAGAACCGAGCCTTAGTCTTTTTAAGAAATTAAAGCTAAAGTGGACAAAGAATCCTCTTGGAGATTCGGGACAATTCGGCGTGATTATATGTTACGTAATATTAATTTAATACGATTGTTTTCTTTTGAATTTTTATTAGTCGTTTTAGTAGTATTAGGTAAAAACATATATAGATTATAATATAGATTATCGCTGAACGAAAAATAAAAGAATAATAAATTGTTAAATGCTTTTTATTTACATAAATTATTTGCATGTCAGCACACAGATACGCATCACTGTTCTTCCAACTGCTCCGAATTGAGGCTTAGAACCGCTACGGTAACAATACAGGACGTTAACTTCGTGTTAATATCTAATCACTTAAGCCAGGAAGGTTAATGGTTAAGGTTACTGGTGGTAGGACCTCTTGTGAGTCCACAATGCTAGGTACCACCCGCCTATATCTGCCGTGAAGCAGTAATGTGTTTCAGTTTGAAAGGTTTGAAGGGGCAGCCGTTGTAACTATACTGAGACATTAGAACTTATATTTCAAGGTAGGTGTCAGCGTTTACGTTGTAGATGACCATGGGCTACGGTAATCAGGTGAGCCCATCCACCCACCTAAGCAATATAAAAAAAAATAGAATAGCACCATATCATTTTAGGGCGACATAAAAGAGATTTGCCGAAAATTTTACTGCAGTTTTAATTATTCGGCCAAATACTATTATATCAGCGCAATGAGATCAAATTTAGTAATGATAATAAATTTGATTCCATACGAGTATTCCTACCCATTTCGTTTAATAAATTAGACAGCTATTACAGAACACAATTAATACTTATGTCTCATTATCGGTGTAGACATTTTGTGATATCTATAGACTATGTTGACAACCATTTTCTTTTATTGCCTTTGTAGGCAGACGAGCATACGGTCCACCTGATGATAAGTAGTCACCGTCGCTCGTGGACGTCAGCAATGCCAGGGGCAGAGCCAAGCCGCTGCCTACCATATATAAGCATTGTAAGCTCGTTTGTTCACCTCAGGAAATAAACATATACTACTCAATTATAACTAGTCAGGTCATAAGTATTGTCACACAGTAAAAACTTTTCTTTTAGAATGCTGGCCACAAAAAAGTTTATTGAATTCGAATTTCGAATTGTTCATGAAAATAAAAATGTATACTTTTAGAATTTTACTCATTACAAAAATATGGAGTGGACGCTTAAAGAAGACCGTGTTGCAGTTATTGCGTTGCATCGTTGCGGTTACCCGCCAATTCAAATTTTTAACATACTGAAAAATTTGAATATAACCAAAAGATTCGTTTATCGCACCATCAAACGATACAATGAAGACTCTAGTGTAGATGACAGGTCAAGAAGTGGTCGCCCTCGGTCTGTTAGGACTCCAGCAGTGATAAAAGCTGTGAAGGCGCGAATTCAAAGAAATCCCAAACGTAAGCAGAAACTGTTGGCCCTGCAGATGGGGTTAAGCAGAATCACGGTGAAAAGGGTGTTAAATGAAGACTTAGAGCTTCGGGCATATCGAAGAAAAACAGGACATCGTTTGAATCCTCGTCTAATGGACCTAGGACTGAAGAGATGCCGCGCTTTGTTGAAGCGGTACGCGGGAAAAAAATATCGGGAAATTCTTTTTTCGGATGAAAAAATTTTTACCGTAGAAGAGAGCTACAACAAACAAAATGATAAGGTGTACGCACACAGTAGTGAAGAAGCGAGCAACCGTATTCCGCGTGTCCAACGAGGTCATTTTCCATCCTCGCTCATGGTATGGTTGGAAGTTTCTTATTGGGGCTTAACAGAGGTACATTTTTGTGAGAAAGGTGTAAAAACGAATGCAGTTGTGTATCAAAATACAGTCCTGACGAACCTTGTGGAACCTGTTTCTCATACCATGTTCAATAACAGGCACTGGGTATTCTAACAAGATTCGGCGCCAGCTCATAGAGCGAAGAGCACACAAGACTGGCTGGCGGCGCGTGAAATCAACTTCATCCGGCACGAAGACTGGCCCTCCTCCAGTCCAGATTTGAATCCGTTAGATTACAAGATATGGCAACACTTGGAGGAAAAGGCGTGCTCAAAGCCTCATCCCAATTTGGAGTCACTCAAGACATCCTTGATTAAGGCAGCCGCCGATATTGACATGGACCTCGTTCGTGCTGCGATAGACGACTGGCGCGCAGATTGTAGGCCTGTATTCAATTCACGGAGGTCATTTTGAATAAACTTTAGTGTCATAAGAATGTATGTTTTGTTAAGTTAATTTTGGTATATGAATGGTTACATAATGAATAAACTTGTTTCAAATATTTTACATTAAACATGTGACAGAATTTATGACCTGATTAGGTATACTTATTTATCTGGCTAAAAATATGTATTACATCAACAAGAACCAATTGAAGTACTTGCCTATTTCAGAAAATTGCATATTGAACAGCTTAGTCTATAAAGAGAATCTTAATTTTTAATTATGCTAAGTATTTTTCGATGAACACGAAAATCGCAAATACATTGGTATCCTTGGACGCGTGCAAAAGGTTAAGGCTTATTAAATCCAGCGATCTTAATCCGTTTCTGGCCCAAGATTGTCAGAGGCGACAATTCAATTTGCGAACCTTTCTCCTTAAACGAGCCAAAATAAAGATTTGATTTGGACAGCTCGGACGAAAATCTTTCTGTATATTTTTTTTTTGTTTTCGTACAAAGTTGTGAACGAAATTTTGGTTGAATTTCTAAGCAGTAAGCCCGCTATGGCATATGATTTTAAATGTAAGCCGCTGTAGCAAAAACATTTTTTTTTATCCCTTCCTATGCTGATAGCTTTGAGAGGCTATATCAGCTTCGCTCTAACGTGTCGCTCAAACCGAAGTGTTGCTAACACTAGTCCTAGCAAGAGCAGTGCTTCACAGAATCTACCACCGGATCGGAAACGCGACCCATTGAGAAGATCCGGCGAGAGACTCAGTGAGCTGTGTCTGTGAGTTAATTCGGTCATCGAACCCTTCGTCGCCAGCGACGGGTTCGACGAGGACGGCGACCGGTGCTTGTGGTACTTAAAAGCACCGTTAATGGATCAGGCGGATCCGTAATGAAGAGAAACTTTTTCAAAGATAAAGGGGTAAAACATCATTCGATTTCAAACAGTTCATAAAAAGATGTAGTACCGCTGTTCACCTTAAGAAGTCACACCTTTACTGCATGGCGTCAAAATTTGACTCTGGAGCCACACCATGCTTTTTAACTCAGCTTACTCGAAATTCGGAGGACTTTTACTAAGAAAAATAGGTTGTGGATGCTCGTACAAGAAATTAGTTTGATATCCGTGACCCATTCACCAGAAATGTATAGGTACAAGCCAACAAAGTGTAGAACAGTTCTGCTTAAGTGGTAAATATTCAAAAGCTTAAACTAGGATTGTCTTCTTTAGTAGTTTCTAGTCCACTAACATTATTAATTGAATGCTATTATGCGCTTTCAGAGTCCAGCACTATGAGTTTTGAATCTTTTTTTTTTATTGCTTTGATGGGTGGACGAGCTCACAGCTCTTAAGCATAGTTACAACGGCTGCCCCACCGTTCAAACCGAAACGCAATGCTGCTTCACGGCAGAAATGGGCAGGGCGGTGGTACCTACCCGCGCGAGCTCTCAAGAGGCTACCACCAGTAATTACGCAAATTATAATTTTGCGGGTTTGATTTTTATTACACGATGTTATTCTTTCACCGTGGAAGTCAATCGTGAACATTTGTTGAGTACGTATTTCATTAGATAAATTGGTACCCGCCTGAGATTCAAACACCGGTGCATCGTTCAACACGAATGCACCGGACGTCTTATCCTTTAGACCACGATGACTTTTCTTTTCTTTCACTCTTACCTCACTCCCTAGCATCACCCAAAGCATAACTGAATAGATTATATTTTTATAAGACACCATTCCTTCATTGTGAAATTCCCGTAAACATATATCATGTATATGTAATCAGAAAATTTGAGTACCGCCATAGTTCCGTTCCTCTTTACAAATACATCGCCCGTCTTATCCTTTGGGCCACGACGACTTATCCTGAATCCTGTATCAATTTTTTCTTAGCCCCAAACCTCATTAGGCTTAAAAGTTATAAAGTATTAACAACAAGCAAACGAAACTCTTCAAGCTATAAGTTAAACATTTCGGAAAACGAAATTAAAAATTTAAATACAACACGTACATTTATCGTTATATCAATGAAAATAAGTTATAACTACTAATTAAACAAGAAGGTCATAAAAGCCTTGAATTTATTTGAGCCTTTAAACACAGGAGAGCTGCGGGTGGCTGCGGGTCGTGGCGGGTAATTAACTGCGAGTCCCGGGTAAATTAACACGACACTATTAAAAACTTGCCCAGGAAACATCGTTGGGCCATTAGATTGTAATATTGCTTTAGTTTTTGTTTGCCCTGCTGTCTCCTGCAAGCTTTTGATTCTGCGCTTTTTAATGTTTCCATTTATTACACTCTCTGATTTCAAATGTAAAGGAATTGTACTGGAGTTTCAAATGAGAGCTATAGAGCGGGTCAGCGTTTTTTTATTGAATAAATCGTGATTAAATTATTAATATTGGAGTACGCCCAGAGGTCGAAATTGGTCTTTAATCACCGAATTATTAAGATTTAGTTTTCTCTTTTTATACAATGCATTAGTTCTATTGTTTTGTTAAAAAAATATACTAATATTGCCAACGTTTTTTTTTTTGTAAAGCTAGGAAAAAATATCGTTTCCATTTTTTTTATTCTATGTAAAGTTTCTCAATAGATTCTAATAAATTAAAATTTCGCCAACAGACGAATTAAGGATCTTATTTATACTTGCCTATTTATATCTATGGAGTTTAATAATGCGAATGACACGAATTCATGATACATTCAGATTGCCTAAAATGAAATTTTAAGATTATTATAATTAGTACTGGATGCGCCGCATTTTTTTTTACCGGTCGTTTAGTGATAAGGGTATTGGTTGTATACGCTTCGAGCAAGGCAATTCCCGTTCTGAATTCTAATTGTAACTATATAATTGGTTTTTTCTTTTTTAAAAAAACGTTTCTTTTTCACAAATGACTTCCGTGATAAAGCAATAACTAGTGCATTAACAGTAGTGCATTAAAGAGGAAACCTATTTTTTATATTTAATTACACCTTATTTAGTTTTTATGGCCCGATTTCCAGAGCGGAACCAAAGTAAGTTGTAGTTTAAATGATATTTAATCTTTCTAATTGTTTTACTCTGTTTTTACCTACAACCATTGAATCTAAAACTTACACTAGTGGCAAGGTGTTCTGTCAGCAACGGTCGGTACCTGCGCTGCTTATTTCTGCCGAGAAGCAGCAATGTGTTTAAATTAAAAGGGTAGGGCAGCCGTTGTATTGTAACCTGAGAGTCATGTTGTATAAACAAGGTTTGTTGAAAAGATTGAATACCAGAAAATTAAGCCGACTAAAAGGGGAAGGTACTCACAAATTGCGTGCTCTCAATATTGTGGTCTTCTATCCCAGGGGCACTGTTCTGGATTGCTGTAGTCACAATAGACAGACTGACACAACGCACAAGTTTGGTACAAAAGCTCTTGCGAAAACCGTGTTATTGAATTATATTGAAATTTTTAATCATAGATAATACACATAAATTAGTTTATATCGTTGCACGCGCGTTGCGAAGTGCATAGATAATATATATACAATGTCGACTCCATTCGTCTTTTTCTTCCGCTAGGGGGTGCGTTGTAGATTTTCACAGAGCCGACAGATAGCGTGGATCAGGAAAAGGAATACTTAATCGATTCCCTAACAAGTTAGAACTCTCGTTGCAAGGTGGGTAGCGGCATTTTAGTTGTTGACATCTATAAGCTCTGATGATCTCGTCCACCCTGTATCTAATAGTTTCAACCTAGTACCAGCCCATGTGAATGTGACACAAGTTTGATCAGAAATCGATTAACCGCAAAATTTTACAAAACCCTAAATAAATGCACGCTATGCTAATTTTTTTTAAATACGAGGAAGCATAAAAATAGAACCTATATTCAAAAATAATTTTGTATTTTCAAGCTTATATAATAATCCTTTATACCAGGTTAGGTTAGTATACGATTTACTAATTCGTAACAAATTTCGGACATCAAGAATAAATGCATATGTGTGTATCACTTTGTGCACCTCTTCACACACACAAACGAGTAGTGTTCTCTGTCTCTCTGTCGGCGGGTGTATTTGTGTAAAACACGAAGCGTGTTAAATTAATGCCGATGCGATCGTCTACCGGGAGTGGAGTTTCAAGTTCTCTTTCTTCGGATGATTCCCGACAGACTGGTTTGGCGAACTTCCAAGTCTTTAGTACTTATAGTTTAGGAGCTTGGGGTGCTCATATATTTGCTGATACAGTATTAACCAGCCTACTACTAAAATTAGCATTTTCCGTCATCCGTCCTTGGTTGAAAAGAAAATACTAAGTTGAAGTCGTCGTGGCCTAAAGGATAAGACGTTCGGTGCATTCGTGTTGAGCGATGCACCGGTGATCGAATCCCAGGCGGGTACCATTTTTTCTAATGAAATACGTACTCAACAAATGTTCATGATTGACTTCCGCGGTGAAGGAATAACATCGTTTAATAAAAATCAAACCCGCAACATTATAATTTGCGTAATTACTGGTGGTAGGAACTCTTTTGAGTCCGCGCGGGTAGGTACCACCACCCTGTCGATTTCTACCGTGAAGCAGTAATGCGTTTCGGTTTGAAGGGTGGGGCAGCCGTTGTAACTATAATTGAGACCTTAGAACTTACATCTCAAGGTGGGTGGTGCATTTACGTTGTAGATGTCTATGGGCTCCAGTAACCACTTAACACCAGATGGGCTGGAAGCTCGTATATCCATCTAAGTAATAAATAAATAAAACTAAACGTAACAGAACTAATAAACTCTAGCTTACATTTTCTCCTGTGTTATCGGGTCCGGAGACGTTTATAACTAGTCAGGTCATAAGTATTGTCACACAGTAAAAACTTTTCTTTTAGAATGCTGGCCACAAAAAAGTTTATTGAGTTCGAATTTCGAATTGTTCATGAAAATAAAAATGTATACTTTTAGAATTTTACTCATTTTTAAATATGGAGTGGACGCTTAAAGAAGACCGTGTTGCAGTTATTGCGTTGCATCGTTGCGGTTACGCGCCAATTCAAATTTTTAACATACTGAAAAATTTGAATATAACCAAAAGATTCGTTTATCGTACCATCAAACGATACAATGAAGACTCTAGTGTAGATGACAGGTCAAGAAGTGGTCGCCCTCGGTCTGTTAGGACTCCAGCAGTGATAAAAGCTGTGAAGGCGCGAATTCAAAGAAATCCCAAACGTAAGCAGAAACTGTTGGCCCTTCCGATGGGGTTAAACAGAACCACGGTGAAAAGGGTGTTAAATGAAGACTTAGGGCTTCGGGCAATCGAAGAAAAACAGGACATCGTTTGAATGCTCGTCTAATGGACCTGAGACTGAACAGATGCCGCGCTTTGTTGAAGCGGTAAGCGGGAAAAAAATGTCGGGAAATTCTTTTTTCGGATGAAAAATTTTTTACCGTAGAAGAGAGCTACAACAAACAAAATGATAAGGTGTACGCATACAGTAGTGAAGAAGCGAGCAACCATATTCCGCGTGTCCAACGAGGTCATTTTCCATCCTCGCTCATGGTATGGTTGGGAGTTTCTTATTGGGGCTTAACAGAGGTACATTTTTGTGAGAAAGGTGTAAAAACGAATGCAGTTGTGTATCAAAATACAGTCCTGACGAACCTTGTGGAACCTGTTTCTCATACCATGTTCAATAACAGGCACTGGGTATTCCAACAAGATTCGGCGCCAGCTCATAGAGCGAAGAGCACACAAGACTGGCTGGCGGCGCGTGAAATCGGCTTCATCCGGCACGAAGACTGGCCCTCCCCCAGTCCAGATTTGAATCCGTTAGATTACAAGATATGGCAACACTTGGAGGAAAAGGCGTGCTCAAAGCCTCATCCCAATTTGAAGTCACTCAAGACATCCTTGATTAAGGCAGCCGCCGATATTGACATGGACCTCGTTCGTGCTGCGATAGACGACTGGCCGCGCAGATTGAAGGCCTGTATTCAAAATCACGGAGGTCATTTTGAATAAACTTGTGTCATAAGAATCTATGTTTTGTTAAGTTTATTTTGGTATATGAATGGTTACATAATGAATAAGCTTGTTTCAATTATTTTACATTAAACATGTGACAGAATTTATGACCTGACTAGGTATATGAAATAAATACACCAAGATTCTACATCACAATATCCAAAGATGCTAACTTGAACCAGAGGCTTTCCGAGTACAATGGTCAAAATAAATGAAACAAATGTCTTCGTTAGCGCCTGATCCGTAATAGGGGTGTCTATGGAAGAATTCAAGTCTGTCGGATAAATAAATAGCTTTGAAAAGCTCGTGGTGACTAATATTTTACTTTTATACAAGTTTAAAAAGAAAGGAAAATGTATTAGCACCGTGGAAGGGTCTCACTGGCGAGTTTGAATTTCGAACGTCTTACTTGTCTTGAATGGTCTTTCTCAGTGCTGGACATCGATAGACCTTATATCCCGGATAAAAAAGCCTATCGCATTTTTTTCCACACATCAGCAAGATCTACTCTATATTAATCGCGTTAGTAAATTACATGAGAACAATCTCCTACTTCCCAAACGCATTGTTCAATTACTAACCAATTATATAAAATCTATAGTTATATATTAATACGTGAAGCAAAAACTTTGTATCCCTTTTTAAGAAAGTTGCGCGGACGGAGGAGTATGAAATTTTCCACACTTATAGAGAATATAGAGGAGAAGTGCACAATGCTAATTTTTTTTAAATAATGCATAAAAAATACATTAAATTAATAAAGAAAACATTACACACACTACATACCATGTATTTGACGCACACACGCATGCATACTATTTATTGTCAAACTTTTGTTCTTAACGTCTGTGGTCAAATTGAGGATAGATTAAATATTGTTTGTCTTTATTCATATTTTCTTATAGTGTAGCCTTGGCGAAATTTGTGATTATAGAAGTATAAAATATAATCATAATACTGTACAAACTTACAATTCCAGTTAATTATAGTCGAATTTCGACTACTGCAGGGACCACTAGTTACTCTAATTACGTATATGGTATGTACGTAACAGTCTTATAAATAGCTGTCGTTTTGTTAAAATCAAATCAATTCAAAACACTAATCAGTTTTATTTCAAAACACCATTCAGTTTTATACTATTATTTACATAATATATCACCATGCTTAAATAATAACACTTGAAATATACGAATTAAATGAATAAATAACGCGACGCAAAAAAAACACTATGAAATAAAACTTCGAAACGAATTCACTATTGTGTTGTTTTTATTTTACTAAATTAACAAAATTGTCGTACAGAATACACTCTACAAATTAGTTTTAAAAATTCATACGTTTGCTTTTTGTGTGAGCTTAATTCTTTTCGCGTTTTATTGACACTAAAAATAGATTGAACATACATTTTCGGTAACGATGGGTTGTTTTTGATTATTATTATTATTATTAACGAATGGTTCTGCCATAGTAAAAGTTTCGCGTAAGTGATTGCCTGAAAATGAGTGTTTATAGTTTTTTAAGTGTAATTTATGACTAAAAGACGGATCTTGTCGGGAGTTTTTTTTTACTGCCCTTGTAGGCAGACGAGCATACGGCCCAGATGATGGTGAGTGGTTACCGTCGCCCATGGACTTCAGCAATGCCAGGGGCAGAGCCAAGCCGCTGCCTACCGCAGTCAAGACGCTGCCTACCGGACTTACTAGATGTGTATCGGTTATCGAAGTCCATAAAAAAAATATACGAAAAGAGTTTTTAAAAAATTACCTATTTTAGACTAACAGCTTCACAATATTGAATATAAAGATAGTAATAATTTTATAGAAATATATTTTGAGTATTTTTAAATAATTAATTAAATTAACAACTTCCTCAACCACTAGCTTTGTAGGAGGGTAATTTGTTGTCAAAGAAAATTGTGTTAATTGCGTTATTCGTAACCAACGCGTCTTTTTACTTTACTTTAACTTACTTTATTTTAAATATGTTACACGAAATCAAAACACAGGTTCGTTTGAATTCACTGCCATCAAACTATACGGGTTGCTTTGAGTTTTCCCGCTAATTCATTTCCATTTTCATTTATTTTATTTAGGTTAAGAATTCGTTATTTTGAATTAGTTAGGTTTCAGGGTAATTTATGCCATCATGTGGTGATTCGTGCTACACTCCGCTGACACACATTCTGATAAGCTTTAAAAATAAATCAAATATAAAAACTACCTGCTACCCTAAAAGCGTTTTCTTACCTACGAATATATTCGACGCTTGAAAGGCAAACGTGACTAAGCGACAATGCGTGAACTTTACAGTAGACTAATTTAAAGTTGAAATACCTGAAAACTAAATTTATCTTAACGAATCTAGCTGTAGTAGAATCTAGCCAGTAGGTGTAGGATTGAAATGATTTTAATAGACCTAGAAATATATATTTTTTGCGCATCGAATATGGTTATTGCCTATCATTTATGTACAAAGCAGTTATTGTCGTATAGTCATGTTTGCCTTTCAAGCGTCGAATTATTATCAAACTGTATGTAGGTGCTCTTTTTTTAATAATAATACAACATTTTATTTGTAGTAAGTTTATTAGTCAATTGAAAAACAGTTACTGCTACAGTTACAGTTACAGCTACTACCAGTACGATAAAAATCTAAATTTTATAAGTGAATACCCAGATAAATTGCTGATAACGAATCTGATGTCTTCGGGAAATAATTAATTAGTTCTCGACCATGTTTTTATGTATAGGCTCAACAGCTCCTGGTCTATAGCATTCTTGGATTCCGTGAGTCCATACTGGCTCAGATATTCGAACTTTCATTTAAGTTCCACGCAGAAAGTTTTCAGTTTAATATTCTGGTTTTTTTTTTAAATATTGAATGTAGTATTTCTAACGTTTACGTTACTACTAAAGATATGAAAAGAAAAAACATTTTTTTTATAAATTAAAAGACCCATTCATGAACGTACGTTGTAAGGATTTATATTTGCGCACACGTACCTAGCCTTAAATCCCGCAATACGCCGAATGGGGAATGGGGGTGACTGAAAATCAGTGCTGTTCTATCCCATCCACTTTGATTAGTATCATCACGACCTGAGAAAGCTTTTTTTTTCAGGCCGGGGCTGAACCTCCAACGAGGTCCCCACGCTTAGGAGGCGCGGTACGTGGAACTGGTCCGCGGCTGCGAACCGCGGGTCCAAGGATGTTTAAACGACTCCTCTGCACTCTTCACCCAAGCATCCGATCCCCTCCGAGGTCAGATCCTGGATGAGGTAAGGGGGTTACCGCGGTCAACACTACAACCAGACAGCGCAGCTTGCCCCAAGGACGCCCGGCCGACGGAGCCTTCGAGAGATGCACCTGAGAAATTTAATTTTGACGTTTTTCTTCTTTTCTTTTATTTATTTGCCTATAATAATCTAAATTTCAGTGTAACTTTCTAACTAAACTAAAAACTAAAAAATATTTGTGTAAATGATAATAATACTATTATCATACTATATAATTATATTTAAAATCTTATTAATTGATAAGATTTTAGATATTGTAAAAAAATATTGTTTAATAATTATACAATTTTTTTTTTAATATATTAAAAATACAATTTTTTAAAAACACTTTAAAAGATAGATTGCCACTGATTTTATTATTGTTTATTATAAAGTCCGGCAAATTATTTTAAATTACAAATATTTTGTGTTTCGCGGATAATTTTCGACAATTTTCTGTTTTACTTAGTTCTTATATTTCAAAGCTGCCCCAGCGTCACAATCACGCTTAGACTTCGGATACAATGTTAGGAGCAGAAAAAGGATGTGTACCTTTTTTCTATGTAATTCGTTTTTGGCTGTTACTACTGGAACTCATTCCGATAAATTCCACTCACGGTATCGACTTTTGCCTTGCAAGGTTTTGTTTTTTACAAACATAATAACTGATTCTACTCACTTGACATCTAAAGTGTCTACCGGGGTCAGATCTTTACATGCGAATATTTTGATTGCTTCTTTAATCTTTTTTAATCTTTCATGTATTATCTAAGTGTTCAAAATCCTGTAGGCGTGTATAATTTTTTTTAACGACATACGTAATTATCCCATTTTCACGAATGACTCCCACGATGAAGAAATAACATCTTGTATCATAAAATTCGAAAACCCAAATATTGTAATATGCTTAATTACTATCAAGGCTCAAGGGGAATATTGACAGTCATATTGTGATGTCAACGGACTCCGATAGCAATCTAATGTAGGCCGTGAATTACGTCTGGCTTACAAAAATTAAATATTATACTATTTAATGCAATCTGATTGTTTAATATAAGGTGGTTCACATCCTGTACATGTTTTTGGTTTGCTCGCTTTTGTTTTGTTACATGGCGTTCGCGTTTTTCAGTCTTGTTCATTAGTGTGTCTATGTATATGTGTGCGTGTGTGTGGTTATCTATAATATTAATACGTGAAGCAAAAACTTTGTACCCCTTTTTACGAAAATTGTACGGACGGAGGAGTATGACTTCCCACACTTATAGAAGAAAATATAGAGAAGTGCAAAATCATTTTTTTTTTTAATTGTACATAAAAATACATTTAATCAATAAATCTATACACACCCTATCGTGTATTTGACACACACGCATACATATCTCTCTCTTTTACTCTCTCTCTCTACTCTTTTGTTCATTATTAATTTCTGTGGTCAAATTGAGAATAGTTTGTTTGTCATTAATATTATTTGTTTTGACGAAATCTGTGATTATAGAAGTAAAGTCTTTGACAATACGACCATTATAATGTTCAAATTTATAATTATAGTCGAATTTCGACTACTGGACGACCACTAGTTTAATATAAGTACGTTACTTTGGAGCTCATAAGGCGACAAGGCCCATAAGTGCTAAGTGATCATGGGAGCCCGTTTGCACGGGGAAAAAAATTCTGACATCTTGATAAGCTTCAAGTAACTTGATAAGATCGAAGTAGTTCACGTTCAGAAATACACTTTATATTCATGATTTAAAATAATCGAACGCCTGTCATCTTCAAAATGTAATATGAAAGTCATTTTGATTTTCATTTTAAAAAAATGATAAAACGTTCTTAGTTCAAACTTCTTGCTGGATAATTAAATCAGACATTCCTAATTTTTTTTTTTTTCAAAAATTAAATTTACTGAGATTTAAATTTATTATAACAGTTTGTTGCTACGAAAGATATAACGGAGATTTTTAAAATTAATGACAGAGAGGCAAGAAAAGACGAACTAAACAAAATTAGATTTGAGAATTTCATTTTTAGCTTTGGAATTAAATTTTGTGGTCAAACGATTTATTTATACAATATGTACACGGTTGATACATCGACCTCATGTCTCAAGGTGGATAACGGCATTCGCAATATCTGGCTAATATCAAGCTTAACACCATTTAGGGTTTGCATTATTTATCCACAGTACAATTATAGAATTAGAAACAAACAAATTGTTGAGGCACAGAATTTAAACATACAAATATGAATTTAATTAAGAAGTCGTCATGGCCTAACGGATAAGACGTCCGGTGCATTCGTGTTGAGCGATGCACCGGTGTTCAAATCCCAGGCGGGTACCAATTTTTCTAATGAAATACGTACTCAACAAATGTTCACAATTAATTTCCACGGTGCAGGAATAACATCGTGTAATAAAAATAAAATACCACCACCCTGCCTATTTCTGCCGTGAAGCAGTAATGCGTTTCGGTTTGAAGGGTGGGGCAGCCGTTGTAACTATACTTGAGACCTTAGAACTTATATCTCAAGGTGGGTGGCGCATTTACGTTGTGGATGTCTATGGGCTCCAGTAACCACTTAACACCAGGAGGGCTGTGAGCTCGTCCACCCATCTAAGCAATAAAAAAAGTGTATTCTAAGATGCGGAGAAAAACTAAAGTCGTCTTCATGGAAGACCGCCCACGTCCACCCTATCCCCAAGAAGGGTGACCGGTCGGACCCATCGAGCTACAGGCCTATCGCGATAACTTTCTTGCTTTCCAAGGTGATGGAGCGAATTATAAATACACAACTCCTGAAGTATCTTGAAGATCGCCAACTGATCAGTGACCGACAGTACGGTTTCCGTCACGGTCGCTCAGCTGGCGATCTTCTTGTATACCTTACTCACAGGTGGGCTGAAGCCTTGGAGAGCAAGGGCGAGGCTCTTGCTGTGAGCCTTGATATCGCGAAGGCCTTCGACAGGGTCTGGCATAGGGCACTTCTATCGAAGTTACCATCTTACGGAATCCCCGAGGGTCTCTGCAAGTGGATCGCTAGCTTTTTGGATGGGCGGAGCATCACGGTCGTTGTAGACGGTGACTGTTCTGATACCATGACCATTAACGCTGGCGTTCCACAAGGTTCGGTGCTCTCCCCCACGCTTTTCATCCTGTATATCAATGACATGCTGTCTATTAATGGCATGCATTGCTATGCAGATGATAGCACGGGGGATGCGCGATATATCGGCCAACAGAGTCTCTCTCGGAGCGTGGTGCAAGAGAGACGATCAAAACTTGTGTCTGAAGTGGAGAACTCTCTGTGGCGAGTCTCCGAATGGGGTGAATTGAACTTGGTTCAATTCAACCCGATAAAGACACAAGTTTACGCGTTCACTGCGAAGAAGGACCCCTTTGTGATGGCGCCGCAATTCCAAGGAGTATCCCTGCAACCTTCCGAGAGTATCGGGATACTTGGGGTTGACATTTCGAGCGATGTCCAGTTTCGGAGTCATTTGGAAGGCAAAGCCAAGTTGGCGTCCAAAATGCTGGGAGTCCTCAACAGAGCGAAGCGGTACTTCACGCCTGGACAAAGACTTTTGCTTTATAAAGCACAAGTCCGGCCTCGCGTGGAGTACTGCTCCCATCTCTGGGCCGGGGCTCCCAAATACCAGCTTCTTCCATTTGACTCCATACAGAGGAGGGCCGTTCGGATTGTCGATAATCCCATTCTCTCGGATCGTTTGGAGCCTCTGGGTCTGCGGAGGGACTTCGGTTCCCTCTGTATAGTTATTTTGTACCGTATGTTCCATGGGGAGTGCTCTGAGGAATTGTTCGAGATGATACCAGCATCTCGTTTTTACCATCGCACCGCCCGCCACCGGAGTAGAGTTCATCCATACTACCTGGAGCCACTGCGGTCATCCACAGTGCGTTTCCAGAGATCTTTTCTGCCACGTACCATCCGGCTATGGAATGAGCTCCCCTCCACGGTGTTTCCCGAGCGCTATGACATGTCCTTCTTCAAACGAGGCTTATGGAGAGTATTAAGCGGTAGGCAGCGGCTTGGCTCTGCCCCTGGCATTGCTGAAGTCCATGGGCGACGGTAACCACTCACCATCAGGTGGGCCGTATGCCCGTCTGCCTACAAAGGCAATAAAAAAAAAAAAAAAAACTAGGTCGCTTATTTTCAATTTAATAATCTTGATAACCCTCTTTGTATTTCCAGGACGCTGTGTAAAATAGAAGATGTCGGTCTAAATTGGACTCGGGAGGAGATTGGATGCCATAAGCCGTTTTAGCACCAAACAATTTATGACCATTTTCGATGTCCCAAACGTACGTAACTGAATTTCCTTTTACTTCAATATTTTGACTTGAATTTTAAGATTAGTAATTTCAAAGAAAAACGGTGCTCACAATGAGTGAACAAAAGTTCATAGTTATCTATCTATACATCGATACAATAACAAGTAAATAGTAAAAATATACCACGTTTTAAAATATTTAAAGCTTATAACTGCCTTTTTCTTTTTCTACTTAATTTTCTTACTTCCTTTCTAATATATTTCTGATATAAAATCCTGATCGTTATGTTCTTGTACACCTATTTTTATTAGACTAATTACCGGGCGTCAATTCTTCTACAACTAATAGATCATGAATTGGTAAGATATGACAAGCATTATTAGGAATGCTGAGTTGGAAAATAACTAACTGCTACATTGCGATGTATTTTCTCGGGAGTTGTTTGTATCACTCTAGTTCATAAATAGTATTTAACTGTAAGCACTACAAAATCACAAAAAGTATTTTATTTAAAGCTGATAAGAAAATGCAATCTATGTCTCCACGCTTTACCACAGCAATAATTTTAGGTTATATTGACTAAATTAGTTTGGACTACGTAAACATGTGAGGTCTCGTATATTACTAACTACTCTAGTCATTGAATATTATTTTATTTATAATAATAACCACAGGCTTTAAACACACACTTTTAACACAGGCTTTAAACACTGTCCTTCTTCAAACGAGGCTTGTGGAGAGTATTAAGCGGTAGGCAGCGGCTTGGCTATGCCCCTGGCCTTGCTGAAGTCCATGGGCGACGGTAACCACTCACCATCAGGTGGGCCGTATGCTCGTCTGCCTACAAGGGCAATAAAAAAATAAAAACTAAAAAAAGTTTGGTAATAAACCAAATGTCGAAACCCGCATCTAGACATAAATTTAACCTAAAAGTACATATTATTATCCGCAACACGCTTCGTCAGATTACAGATATAGAGTTATCAGCAACATGCTTCGTCAAAAAGTACAATACTTACTTTCAGCTGCAAGCGTCATCATAAATTAGCTGTCGATCTGTTTATACTAGAGGTCCCGCAGTAGTCGAAATTCGACTACAATTAATTTAAATTGTAAGTTTGTACACTATTATGATTGTATTTTATACTTCTATAATAAACTGCAAAAAATATTAACAAAGACAAACAATATTTAATCTATTCTCAACTTGACAACAGACGTCAAGAATAAAAGTTTGACAATATATAGTATGCATGCGTGTGTGCGTCAAATACATGATATGTAGTGTGTGTAATGTTTTCTTTATTGATATAATGTATCTTTTATGCATTATTTAAAAAAAATATTAGCATTGTGCACTTCTTCTCTATATTCTCTATAAGTGTGGAAAATTTCATACTCCTCCGTCCGGGCAATTTTCGTAAAAAGGGATACAAAGTTTTTGCTTCACGTATTAATATATAGATACTTTGATAAATAAAATCATAAACCAGAAATACGTTACAATTTTCCAGGTCAGGTCATTTATGATGACATTTATGATGACATTTATGATGACAGATATTTTTGCGCGATTGAGTAACAAACATCCAAACATACTCACTTGTATAATGATTAAATATATGTAATGTGTTTTGTAATGAAACAAAGAACCAAGTTGTTGCTCTGCAAAGAGTTTTTTATTATTATTATTTTATTAACTTATTTCTACACTTACAATTATTATAATTATTTTCGAACCTGCAAAGAGAAACAACATTGAAAGATATTGCTTCACCCTTTTTTAAATCTGCAAGTTTTTTTAATCTATTAAGAAAGCACGTTATATTTTTGAATTTCCGAAGCCAGAGAGCAAATCCAATTATGGAATGAACATAGCTTCCACCACAGATAATATTATTATGATAGTGGTGGAAGCTAATGCGCGGGAAATTTAAATGTAATTAATGAAGGGCCAAGAGAGCTTCATTTACATATATTATGCTATAGATTATACTCTATTCCAATTACGAAGTCCCTTTTGACAATTCTTAGAACGTAACTCTTCACGTTTCGCATATTTTGAAATAATAATCATTTTGACGTGACAACGTCTTATAATTCGATGGAGCCGGCTGCACGCACGAAAAAACATGACTCATTGAGGCGTTCCATTTAAGGCTTGAAGTGCAAGCGAGAGCGTGCAACGAGCGACAAAGAGGCACAATCGGCCTCCGCGTTCGGCAGCGTTCGACATCTGTCTCTCTCCTACTTGAGTAAGCGATGCATTCGCGTGGACAGCTGCTATACAATAATACATTTACATGTTTTCGTCAAGTGTGAAGTTCAGTGAAAAGTGAATGTGGTGTCAATTGTCCATACAAAATAACTAGCAAACAAATAAAATTAAAATTTTCTTTTGAAAAATGAAACCATTCCATCAGTGTTTTCTTATGACGTCGTCACGTTCAACTATCGTCAGTAAACCGACTTTACAGACAAAATAGTTTTTGTTCATGGTCGTAAACATAATTTAAAAATTATTCACACACACACACACACACACACACAATAACATAATAATAACATCTGTATCATGGGACTTCTTAATTGGAATAGAGTATAATAATTATTTGTGGTGATGGTAATTTTCTCATTTAAGCCTCCGACCCGTTGAGCATAACATAAATACACATTGATGGTGGTTCGGTAAATGTAATTTCCATTACATTGTGCGAGCAATCCAATTCAATCACCTGATTGGCTTTCCGTCCTTTTCGAATAGTCCTAGAGCTCGCAGTCTTTGTACTAACAACATTTTACTTTTGACTAGCAACGTTCTACCGTCAAAAAAGAATTGGCGGGGTTTTGTTTAAACAGATTCTTATTTTAAATAGTATCGAAGTTATTGGCACTACTGCACCTAAAACTGTAACGCGCAGATCACAAATCATAATCAACAAATGTACTAATCATATTTTTTTTTTCTTTTTTTTTATTGCTATGGGTGGACGAGCTCACAGCCCACCTGGTGTTACATGGTTACTGGAGCCCATAGACATGTACAACGTAAATGGGCCACCCACCTTGAAATATTATAAGCTCTAAGGTCTCAGTATAGCTACAACGGCTGCCCCGCCCTTCAAGCCGAAACGCATTACTGCTTCACGGCAGAAATAGGCAGGGTAGTGGTGCTCCTTATATAAGAATAGTCTGCGCGATATACACGCCTTAACTGGACTTACATTGGACTCAGTAGAAATTAAACATTACATTTTCATCTCTGGATTATTGTAAAGAAATGTACGTACAGCTTTTACCAATTTTGCAACTAATCAAAAATTTTAATGCACTTTCTAAAATATATTTCTTAGTTTTGCGTGATACTTGACTACAAGCGAATTCTGACAATTATTTCGCAGTGGCCAGTACAAGACACAATTATAGCTATTTTATGACCACAGTATCGTAATATTTTTAAAAAAAGACGATAAAAATTATATTATATTTTTATTTGATTTTTAAAATCATTAAATTTTATCTACAATATTTTCATTCGGAGAAAACGTTAACTAAAGATTACCTCTCCTAATCTAAGGCACTAATGCTTGCGTGACCTGTACTATGCCAACATTACAAGTAGAATCTTGGCGCTTATAGCATTTGCGTTATTATTTAATATTGTTTTGATAGGCGAACGATGCTACGAACACCTTTATTATACAGAGAGAGAGAGAGAGAGGGAGAGAGAGAGAGATGGAGAGAGAGAGAGAGAGAGAGAGAGCTAAACTTTTGTGAAGCCAAGATGCCTAAGCCTTATTTGATTTTAAGTCGAGATATTAACTGATGAATAATCCTCCCAGCTGTTTGATTGCAATAAACAACGCCTATCTCGCCACTTCACCTAAGTATTCGATTTCTATACCAAGAACAAGTTCAGCAAAGGTAATAGGACAATGTCCAACCGCAACACACCTACGGCCCTCAAAGTCATCGCGATCCATGTAATCTCGAAATTCTATTGCCAGAGCGCGTATCGGAAAGGGAATGTGTGCTAATTTAATACAAGCTATTGTAAATTTCGATTAGTTTGTTACGCGAAGCGAAACGGGACGTATTGGATTGGTTTTCTCGCATCAAAGACTTTTGTTATAACAGTAATATTTAGTGAACCGCAATCTGTAAGGTCTTATCGGCCATGTAAAAATCGGTTGTCTGTAAGGTCGGTTTACTGACGATAGTTGAACGGGACAACGTCATAAGAAAATACTGATGGGATGGGTTTCTTCTTTCGAATTTTTTAAATTTTTATTCGCGAAAGCGAGGTTTAACGCGGAGGCTGATTGTGCCTCTTTGTCGCTCGTTGCGCGCTCTCGCTTGCACTTCAAGCCTTAAATGGAACGCCTCAGAGCGAGGTAACGCCGCATGAGTCATGTTTTTTCGTGCGTGCTCCATCGTATTATAAGACGTTGTCACGTAAAAAAACTTCAAGGAACAATATTGGAGAACTAATTAAATAAACCCCTACCTTCAAATTCACTGTTCATATCTGTCATTCTCAACGAGAAACTAACCTTGTTTTATGCTCACAGTTACAGAATAATTAAACTGAGTGGTCCATAAAACGTTCTCTTAAGAGAAACGCCATTATGACGATATGCTAGGCATTAATGTGGCTTTATTCTCACTTTGAAGAAGAATTAATGGCATGTTTAAGTTTTTCCTGATAAGTATCACTAAAGGAGATGCAGTGGTTTGCCACTTTTTTTACTTTTTTACCTTAATAGATGGACGAGCGCACACTGGTGGTAGGACCTCTTGTGAGTCCTCGCGGCTAGGTACCACCACTTGGCCTATTTCTGCCGTGAAGCAGTAATGCGTTTCGGTTTGAAGGGCGGGGCAGCCGTTGGGCACCGGTAACTACTTAACACCAGGTGGGCTGTGAGCTCGTCCACCCATCTAAACAATAAAAAAAAAGCTTGTCTGGTAATAAGTGGATATCGGAGCCCGAAGATATTCCTACGTGAACGACGCTATCCACGTGAATTCAGTCTTATTTGGAATTTTATGGCAACTGCTAAAATAAATCGTATGATTGTGTAATCAGGATTGTGGTGCTCACCCACGCGAACTCGCAATACTCCTTAGGGGAAGTGATGACGCTAATTCGTAGTTTATTTACAAGTTTTGATTAGGTACACGATAACTATAATTCTTTCATCGTCGGAAGTCGTTTGTGAACGCGTGGAGAAATTGGTACTCACGTTCATAATTTGAACATGATTCAAAATTGGCAGCATTGCATCATGTCATAAAATGTCAAAACTCCAAAGAAATATGTAACGTATGTAAGTAACATAAAGTTAAAATTACCAAGGTTCCGAATGTTTCTTGTTGAAACGCCTATATTAAAATAGTCTTGTGCCTTTGTGTAAGGAGATTATCTTGCACCCGCTTACATCAGCTTTTAGATAGATGCCAAATACAACAGCGACGTTCTATTAAAGCGAACACTTGGCTGAGTAATTGATTTACAGGGCATATCTGGGCAGTCGACTGTGCGCTCGCGCCGCTACGCTGTACGGACTACGAGTATTTACCTTTAATTGATTTTAGGTCTTGAGTGTGGTACAAGTGACGAGGAACATCGATTAATTATTTTTGAAGTTATACTTCTTTAGGCGCGTCATGAAAAAAAATGATGAGAGTGATATTTTACGATACGCGCGCACCGTGACACAAAATTAACAGAAATGAAGTTGCCCGCTAAATCGCTCATTACAATACGAGCGACGTAACTTGGCGAATCTGAATATAGCCGTAGGTGAACTTTCCGAACCGTACCGAGAATTACCGAATTTATACGATGTCAAGAAAAGGGATGTCCAATATGCGTGTTTGAGGGTGTTGATAATCGATTTTTTTTCAAATTGAATAAATTTAAATAAAAAAAAAGAAATAAATTTAATAACAATAAAGTATAACTTTTATACTTTTATACTTTATTGTTATTAAATTTATTTCTTTGATGCGATGCGAGATGCGTGTACATAAGTACACGCATCTTTTTTTATATTATACTAGCCGTACTCGCTCGCTTCGCTGGGCATTTAAAACTAACATTATTATTTATTGTCATTGTTATTAGGAAATCCAACACTCATATAAATATTAGTGCATGTATTTTCTACATGGATACCAAGTTTCAAGTCAATGGGATGCATGGTTCAGTAGTTATAACGAAGCATCCGTAAAAACCACTATAGCTTTATACGAGCATATTAATATAGATTTCATTTCGTAACTCACAATCGGTTCGATTTTTGTTAGCAATAATTATTAATTTTAGTATGTCGGTAGCTATATCCAAGATATTAAGTTTAAAAAAAAAGATACCGAACTACTCTTCGATCACACGATAATTCAGATGTATTGATCGAAATAATATATCTCCTTGTATTTCATTTTAGTTCTAATCAAACCAACCCAGTTTTTCTAAATTTATTTTAAACGAAATATTTGAAATTTTGACTGTTCAATTTGTAACATAATTTCCTCTTTTTTAACCGTTCCTACAATAATTAAGATCATTACATTAAAATAAATGAAAACGTAAAATGTAGGTAGGTACCTATATAAAGCTTTATAACGACTAGAGGTCCCGCAGTAGTCGAAATTCGACTATAATTAATTGGAATTGTAAGTTTGTACACGATTATGATTGTATTTTATACTTCTATAATCACAAATTGCGCCAAGGCTACACTATAAAAAAATATGAATAAAGACAAACAATATTTAATCTATTCTCAATTTGACCACAGACTTCAAGAACAAAAGTTCGACAATAATTAGTATGCATACGTGTGTGGGCGTCAAATGGTATGTAGTGTGTGTAATGTTTTCTTTATTGATTTAATGTATCTTTTATGCATTATTTAAAAAAAATATTAGCATTGTGCACTTCTTCTCTATATTCTCTATAAGTGTGGAAAATTTCATAATCCTCCGTCCGCGCAATTTTCGTAAAAAGGGATACAAAGTTTTTGCTTCACGTATTAATATATAGATACACCAAAACAATTGCGTTCCATAATTAAGCAACAAACTGGATGAATCTAGACTAAATGAAACTTTCAATATTGTTCACGATGATTTACTACTACACGATACAACATGAATGAAAGTTTCTTTGTTAGATCGATTTAAGAAAAATCTCATTTCCGTATCGCGTTCACTTGGATACTTGGACCACACATTAATCTTCTCGGAGTCTCGGGGCGTCCGTAAGACAGACGCGTTTCCGAACCGGCCGTAGCCGGAATTAATCTGTTCAGATCCGGTTAGCGGGGACACTCGACAGGACGACGCCGGCCGTTAATTCCACACCAAAGGAGCTTCAAAGTACAATTCCTTTAGTTGTCTATAAACATTTAAAATTTTTCTTCCATTAATCTGTACTTTTTTTTATTGCTTAGATTGGTGGACGAGCTCACAGCCCACCTGGTTTTAAGTGGTTACTGAACCCATAGACATCTACAGCGTAAATGCCGCCACCCACCTTGAGATGTGGGTTCTAAGGTCTCAGTATACTCGTAGTTACGACGGCTTTACTGATTCACGGAAGAAATAGGCAGGGTGGTGGTACCTACCCGTGTGGACTCACAAGAGGTCATACCACCATTAGTTATGCAAATTATAATTTAGCGGGTTTGATTTTTATTACACGATGTTATTCCTTCACCGTCGAAGTAAATTGTGAACATTTATTAAGTAAGTATTTCATTAGAAAAATTGGTACCTGCCTGCGGGATTGGAACACCGGTGCATCGCTAGATACGAACGCACCGGACATCTTATCCTTTAGGCCACGACGACTTCTAAAACGTAAAAGTATAGATGGAATTTTTCGCAAATCGGCGTTGTATTTTACGCATTTAGAGAATGAAATACATCAAAATGCTCATTAAAATTTATTAGACACAGTATTTAAAATTCATTAATGTGATCATTAACTAAATAAATTCGATTTAAAACCTCAAGAACTAAAACAATATTATGAGTGCTTCGTTCAGATCATAATTAATGTTATTTCAAGAATTCAGAGTCATTTTCAAAGCATTTTCGAATTTTGATATTTAAATGAATTGTCTGAAGTTTCATAAGAGCTTCATGTAGATTACTTGATGAATTTTCACGTAGTATTTAATAAGTAAATAGTTTTCGCTTTCAAAATTTTAATCGAAAACTACTGAGTTTCACTATTGATCAAAATTATCTTAATTGTAATATTTGATAACCAATCTTTAATTAAAATAATCCTTATTAAAAGCCAAGTCAGCAATGTCAATTTACAATGGATAATTAATTGGCCGAATGTCGTACTACAAAGTAGAAATTATTTTACCGTTAGAATAATATGTGAACGCGTTGATATTTCGGACAAATGATCTTGCACAATTATCAATGAAAGATTAAATAATTTGAAAATGAATCATTAATCTGATACTTTGACTCGGTTTCTCTTGAAAGTGACCGAAAAGCGAAAATTATAAGAAAATTCAACATTCTCTTTTCATTTTCGACTAGAGAATGTTAATGTTTTTTTTGTTTATATTTAACATCTCCCCTGAGGGTCCCCTGTTACCGATCCTCTGTTCATGCTACATAACTGTATCCTTTTGTTAATCTCCACTCGGTTTTGTATTTAAATTTCCAAGAAATTTTTTCTGTTTTGAATTTGCTTTTATTCATTTAGATACAAATTTTTTTTTACTGCTTAGGTTGGTGGACGTGCTCACAGCCCACATTGTGTTACTGGAGCCCATAGACATCTACAACGTAAATGCGCCACCCACCTTGAGATATAAGTTCTACGGTCTCAAGTAAAGTTACAACGGCTGCGCCACCCTTCAAACCGAAACGCATTACTGCTTCACAGCAGAAATAGGCAGGGCGGTGGTACCTACTCGCGCGGACTCAGAAGATGTCCTACCACCAGTAATTACGCAAATTATAATTTTGCGGGTTTGATTTTTATTACACGATGTTATTCCTTCACCGTGGAAGTCAATCGTGAACAATTGTTGAGTACGTAATTCATTAGAAAAATTGGTACCCGCCTGGGATTCGAACACAGGTGCATCGCTCAACACGAATGCACCGGACGTCTTACCTCTTAGGCCACAACGACTTCATACTTCTACTGTTCACTTCAGTGCATACACTATGTAACAAATCTGAAATAGAACAATGTCAACACATATTTATTGTATAATATCATGATATAAAGTCGGAAAATTAGATACTTTAAAAAAGCTTCAACCAAACATCAAGATTTAAAAAAAATTTACGACAACTATAAAATTTCCACGAAAACTCGACTCTGAGGTCAGAAATTGTCGGGGAATTCAAAACGGCCTCATTGTACCCGCGTATCGTAAACGTGGTTTACTGCAAACACCTGAAGACCTTCACGCCATCTAATAGGGCTTTCCTGCTCCGGGCATATTGGGAGAAAGTCAAGTCGATGACAACTACGTCTAGATTTTCCAGTAGTCTATGAACCTTTTAACAAAAGTTACTAAACGAGGTTTTTTTATCGCTTATATAAGTGGACTAGCTCACAACCCACCTGGTGTTAAGTGGTTACTGGAGCCCAAAGACGCCTACAACGTAAATGCGCCACCCATTTTGAGACATTAGTTCTAAGGTCTCAGTGTAGTTACAACGGCTGCCCCACCCTTCAAACCGAAACGCATTACTGCTTCACGGCAGAAACAGGCAAGGCGGTGGTACCTATAGTAAGATAATCAATTTTTACTTAAAATAAGTTTAGTCTAAATATAATATCTCCAAAAGGCACACTGACAAGGCAGAAAGAATATTCTCAAACAATGTTATAATGTTAAATTTCAAGTTGGGAAGCTCTCCGTTTTTGTTGAAAAATCATATTAGACTTAGTTTCGATTTTGTTCAAGCATTCATGACCTAATAGACAACGTTCCAACGTAAATCTATTACCTGCGGTTAAAACCTGGATCTAGTTTGAGGCCGATTCTGTACTTGAAGCTAATATATCAAACACTAGTCCACTATAGACGACCAACTCTGAATAATCGATTGATGACTTAGAAAGAAGGATTTTCATCGTTAAATCAGTTTGGCTTTCTAAGACTAATCCAGTTGTAGAATTGGTATTTTTTAAAATTTAAATTAAAAAATTTACCAGCCACTGTTATTTTAGCTCAGAAATTGAATCTCTTTGGCCTCTTAGTATAATCCCATGTTATTCGATTCTTTTCTTTGATTATCTTTTAAGTGTATTGATAAAAAATCTTATAAGCGATTTTTTGTGGCAACAAAGGCATTATCAATTAATGTAAGCCGTTTTTTTTTTAAAATCAATTTGCTAAATTATTAATGTATTAACATCGTGTTCACTGGTAGGCTTAGGACCATTGTACCTTTAGCTATTTCAGGGTCGAAACAATCTCACGTCTTAGTTAAAAATTCAGAAAGCTGTCGTAGTGCTTGATATACGGACTATTGATTTGAAATTATGATCTACGTAATAAGTAGTCGAAAAGTGAATACTACAATCGAAAAAAAGAATAATTTTGTCAAAATATTTAATGAATGCCTCATTGTACCACCGACCCGCTGTACAGTCGTTACAGGGAACCGGGTTTTACGGCAGTATTCTGAATATTTTAGCAAGATGAAGTGATAAAAAAATGTTGCTTTTTCGATTGGGACGCTGCGTTCGAGCCCATGAAAGAACAGTAAAATAACTCATTTCGCTGACTTCGTTCGCTATCTTGTTCGCTTTAAGCGATGACAATATTACTTTTGTAACATGCTCTGAGATATATTGATGATATTCTTTACGTATAAAAAAAGATGGAAACTATGATATTTGACGGTCCCGTTTTGAAAATTCCTTTTTTATAATTACTAGAGGTCCCGCAATAGTCGAAATTCGACTATAATTAATTGGAATTGTAAGTTTGTATACTATTATGATTGTATTTTATACTTCTATAATCACAAATTTCGCCAAGACTACACTATAAAAAATATTAACAAACAATACTTATTCTATTCTCAATTTGTCAACAGACGCCAAGAACAACAGTTTGACAATAAATAGTATGCATGCGTGTGTGCGTCAAATACATGGTATGTAGTGTGTGTAATGTTTTCTTTATTGATTTAATGTATCTTTTATGCATTATTTTAAAAACATATTAGCATTGTGCACTTCTTCTCTATATTCTCTATAAGTGTGGAAAATTTCATACTCTTCCGTCCGCGCAATTTTCGTAAAAAGGGATACAAAGTTTTTGGTTCACGTATTAATATTATATAGATGGTCGCTTCCTTAGTTTGAAATTGGAACTTGATTTATTTTAATATTTGAAGGAGAATACGAATAAGTACTACATACTACAGACTAGACGGAAATAAGTTGTTTCGCCATTAATACCGAAAAACATCGTGTAAAATAAAAAAAATATTATTCACGTAATTACATAGCCATCAGGTGGGCTTTTAATTCTACATGTAACTCCTTCTTCTGCCTACATTAATAAAAAAAAAGATTATATTATTCTCGCATGACGCATTACCATTGTCGACAAATAAAATCACATTATAAATACTATTGTTACACGGGTTTCAAATTTTTCATTAACTATTTTCGGCTGTCATAAAAGTCTGTTAACGATAAAAATACACTAAAGTCGATAAAACATATTCATAATACGTTACGACACGCAACCATTCATTCTTGTGTTCCTTTGAGGGAAAACTCATCTATGCGTTCAATGAGCTTTCGCTACGTGTTCACGAAAATTGTTTTCGAATTTAGTTTTAACAAGTTATATAACAAATTGACAGGATAATGAGGAGTGATTTCTGCGCGCGTGTGCTGTATACGTAACGTATGAAGAAAGACCGCCTTTTGTATAGGACGCTTTTATTACGTAAGTGAATGAATGAGCTCACAGCTCATCTGATGTTAAGTGGTTACCAATGTGTTTACCGCAACCCATAGATATCAATGATTGAATGACTGGTGGTGGTATTCTGGGCCCACAGAGATAAATTGTGGTCACAGTTTTAAACCATGACAGTACTTCTTTAAAGCAAGTGTATCTCGATCACTTCGTTGTTCAAGTTAAACTAGAAAGTCACTTATTTGTTGAAATAAGTCACAAGCCTTATTTTTTTTTTATTAGAGTGTACCATAGCCATTGCTTCTGAGACTATTTCATTTTTAACAACTTCAAAATGTCATTCGCGTTTGTAAATTCTTAATTGAAAGTAAATCTTAAATTAATTAAAACAATTTACTTGTGATTAAGTTTGTTACTACGTCGTGAGTTTCAAGCGTCTTTAATAATTAGTTTAATTTAATTTGAATGTGTGATTTTATATTTATTTATTTATACTTATTGTACACTAAAAGAAAATACAATAAAACAGATTTAAAGAATGTCTAAATACTATGTAAAAAGGCGAGCTTAACTCATTCATGAGTTTTCTTCTAGCAAACCATTAGCAGAGAGAAATACGATGTATAAGAGGGGAATAGTGTACAATATAAAAGCTATTAAAGCATGATTTTTAAACTAAGCTTTAAAAAAATTTATCTAATATAAAATGAAAAATGCGTATAAATAAACATACATAAAACATTAACTTAAATACAATTAAAGTGACAGGAAATGTTTCTTCATTTGACTCTTAGAAACTTCTAGAGAGGAACTAGCACGAATAGGCTGAGGGAGAGAATTCCATAATCGCACTGCTTGTATTGTATTTTGCTTGTAATATATTGATATCGCTACGCAACTTCTTGTTTGGCTATTCACACAGACTTGTCAACAACTGTGACGTATATATATGCGAAGCACGCACACTAACGTAAAACTCGTCCCTCATCTTTTCGACTATAGTTAACTGGGTAAGTTCAACTCGCGCTGAGACGTTCATAACTCACGCCATTCTAGCCACGAACGTAAATAAAAAACGAAAGCGGACCGAGTAACAAGATCTAGCTAGAGTTTAGCTGCTTAGCTTCTAATTCTTCGCGGTTTAAAGGAAAGTTCAAATCCCGGAGGTACGCACCGTTTTTCCCTAATGAACTATACGTAATCAGGAATTACTTCCTCGATAAAGGAGCATTGAGCTCATTTCTTCCGCAAAGCAGTCATCCCTCTTTGTTTGAATCGTGGGCAACTAATATATAAATATAGACTTAGTATGGAAAATTCGACCTTAGGTTTTTAGGATAATAATGGCATATAGATTGCGGTACATGTGGACTGCAAATTATGGCTGAATTAAAACAATTTACATGTGATTAAGTTTGTTACGTCGTGAGTTTCAAGCGTCTTTAATAATTAGTTTAATTTAATTTGAATGTGCCACTTTATATTGATATCGCTACGCAACTTCTTGTTTAGCTATTCACGCAGACTTGTTAACAACTGTGAAGTACATATATAGGTATGTGAAGCACGCACACTAAAGTAAAACTCGTCCCTCATCTTTTCGACTATAGTTAACTGGGTTAGTTCAACTCGCGCTGAGACGTTCATAACTCACGCCATTCTAGCCATGAACGTAAATCAAAAACGAAAGCGGACCGAGTAAGAAGATCTAGCTAGAGGTTCGCTGTTTAGCTTCTAATTCTTCGCGGTTTAAAGGGAAGTTCAAATCCCGGTGGTACGCACCGTTTTTCCCTAATGAACTATACGTAATCAGGAATTACTTCCTCGATAAAGGAGCATTGAGCTCATTTCTTCCGCAAAGCAGTCATCCCTCTTTGTTTGAATCGTGGGCAACTAATATATAAATATAGACTTAGTATGGAAAATTCGACCTTAGGTTTTTAGGATAATAATGGCATATAGATTGCGGTACATGTGGACTGCAAATTATGGCTGAATTAAAACAATTTACATGTGATTAAGTTTGTTACGTCGTGAGTTTCAAGCGTCTTTAATAATTAGTTTAATTTAATTTGAATGTGCCACTTTATATTGATATCGCTACGCAACTTCTTGTTTAGCTATTCACGCAGACTTGTTAACAACTGTGAAGTACATATATAGGTATGTGAAGCACGCACACTAAAGTAAAACTCGTCCCTCATCTTTTCGACTATAGTTAACTGGGTTAGTTCAACTCGCGCTGAGACGTTCATAACTCACGCCATTCTAGCCATGAACGTAAATCAAAAACGAAAGCGGACCGAGTAACAAGATCTAGCTAGAGGTTCGCTGTTTAGCTTCTAATTCTTCGCGGTTTAAAGGGAAGTTCAAATCCCGGTGGTACGCACCGTTTTTCCCTAATGAACTATACGTAATCACGAATTACTTTCACGATAAAGGAGTATTGAGCTCATTTCTTTCGCAAAGCATTCATCCCTCTATGTTTGAATCGTGGACAACTAATATACAGATATAGACTTAATATGGAAAATTCGACCTTAGGTTTTAAGGCGAATGATGGCATTTAGATTGTCGTACATGTGGACTCCAGTAGCCCTTTACCAAGGTTTATCATGAGTTCATTTACTCCTCGAGTGAATTGAAAGAAAAGACATAAAATTTAATGATGATCAGCCAAAAGAACCATTGTTTTTATAATAGTACTTTTAATCTGTTATTGGTGGTAGGACCTCTTGTGAGTCCGCACGGGTAGGTACCACCACCCTGCCTATTTCTGCCGTGAAGCAGTAATGCATTTCGGTTTGAAGGGCGGGGCAGCCGTTGTAACTATACTGAGACCATAGAACTTATATCTCAAGGTTGGTGTCGCATTTACGTTGTTGATGTCTATGGGCTCCAGTAACCACTTAACACCAGGTAGGCTCGTCCAACCATCTAAGGAAAAATAAATAAATCTATAAAATTAATACATATTATTATATATTTTATTTCCTTCTCCTTTGAGCGTTCACTCATCGGTTTCCTGATTGATTAGATATTGGAGATCGGTGCAATTATTAGTAGCAGTTACACGAGTCGTAGTTACAGTTACTCTTACGGTTCAAAAGCGCTTTTTAACAACTGGGATCCGCTTACCGTGAAGATAAAAAGCCAAGTCCAACAAACTGCCTGACTTTAAAATACTATCTTATCTTTCTGTGCGCAAAGTAACGTAAATATCAAATAAATATATTTTCAAAGAAAATCTGACGGTAGTTTTCACAATATTCAAATGCCAACGAAACTCAGAGTAGTTTAAATGAAAAGTACTTCTTTTATAAAAGACTAGTGACCCGCCCTCGCTTCGCTTCGGAAACATTAAAACACACATGAAACCAAAAAAAAAATAAAAATAAAAATAAAAAAGTAGCCTATGTTCATCAGGGACAATGTCGGCTTCTAATGGAAAAAGAATTTTAAATCGGTCCAGTAGTTTCGGAGCCTATTCGAAACCAACAAACAAACAAATCTTTCCTCTTTATAATATTAGTATAGAAAATTAAGGTCGCTAATTTGAAATTTTTGTTTCTTTCTTGGTTAATAGTATCCGATTTAGAGTTTTATGCCGACGAGCATCATCTCCGAAATGTGGCGTTGAATTAGTGTTCTATAATCCTCTCTTTAGATTTCATGCCTCTCGCTTTGAGGGGATAACGTTTTTTCGCCAAGTCACGATCTCACACTCGGTGCTAAAGGTACATTTTGTTTTACGCTGCCAATTTTGTTTAAAAGCGTCAAGCAATTATGGATTTTGTATTGAAAACAAATAGTTTTATATGTATAATAACTAATACATTAATTACAATTAGGTATAAAAATGAATTGAAAATAGAGATAGCGAGGAAGCCCGCGTTCGTTTTAGATTATACATTTTTCTTTTAATTTAAATTCTATGTTTTCAATTTATTTTTAATTAAATATTTCATAAGCACGTACGTTAAAGACAATCAATCTCTTTTTAAATCTGTTGACTCATCTTTTTAGGATTGCTCAACGAACGAGTAGAATATCTTACATATGCTGCTTCTAGTATTCTTGTATTTTTTTTTATTTTCTAAAACTGGGGTTTTTAGTGTCACTCTCCGCGATTTCTAGGATGAAAGCGCAAAAAACAAACGAAGGCACAACGGCAATCCTCGTCGCACAATTTTCCTTGTGAGTGCGTTAACTCCCGATCCTTTTCGACTCTTAAAACTTTAATGTTTATCTTTAAAATGTAGGAATTATTACACTTTTGAAGACTTCGAAAACATTCCGGATACAATTTTACTTTTGTACTTAACGCTACATTTTGAAAGCACACTTAATTGTTTGAAGGAATACCTACTTGTACCTACTGGAAGTATGACTACGTAGTTTTTGTAGAGTGATTTTTTTTTTTATTGCTTAGATGGGTGGACGAGCTCACAGCCCACCTGGTGTTAAGTGGTTACTGAAGCCCATAGACATCCACAACGTAAATGCGCCACCCACCTTGATTAAGTTCTAAGGTCTCACGTATAGTTACAACAGCTGCCCCACCCTTCAAACCGAAACGCATTACTGCTTCACGGCAGAATAGGCAGGGTGGTGGTACCCACCCGCGCGGACTCACAAGAGGTCGTACCACCAGTAATTACGCAAATTATAATTTTGCGGGTTTCATTTTTATTACACGATGTTATTCCTTGACCGTGGAAGTCAATCGTGAACATTTGTTGAGTACGTATTTCATTAGAAAAATTGGTACCCGCCTGAGATTCGAACATCGGTGCATCGCTCAACACGAATGCACCGGACGTCTTATCCGTTAGGTCACGACGACTTCATAATTACAACTTATTACTCAAGACGAAGTTCGTCTAGAATTTAGTGCTTTCTGAACGTCAGAGACAGATATTTAATGACGGCTGTATCATCCTTTAAATCTGAAGGCACGATTGCTTCGCAGCCGAAGTGGGCAGGTAGTATCTTAGATCTGTGAACTCACAAAAGATAAATCGTAATATGCTGAAAATACAACATCATTAAAATCACCAGAGCAACATAATATATAGTATGAAACATATTATATGTACGGTTTCATTAACAACGTCATTATATTAACAAACAACATTAAATTTAATAATACAAAGACTATTCTGAAATGTAATTATTTTAACGATAATGACTCAAAATGGCTTTAATTATCGCACTACAGTAGTTGCTTTCAATGGCCTATACAAAGACTTTAATAATATAGTAATAGCGGGGCATTAAACTTTAAGACATTGATGAAATTTCAATTCAATTTGATAGTATTGAGTTTGATAGAGTTTTAAAATCCAGTCGATGACATTGCTTTGTTTTAGAACGATAACGGCTATGAAATGTACTGTGTTAAAAGATATCGAAAAATAGTGTTTGTTTGATAGCTTTTAAAGCCATGTTTTTTTTTGTTATTTTGACATGGATCCTATCTATATAAATAACTAGTGGACCCGGCGAACTTTGTTCCACCACACAGTTTGTTTCAAACACATTAATCGGTCAACTTCAAAATTCTACTATAATTAACCATAGAATATATTACGTTTAGCTGTCAGTTGCGTTTTGTTATTCCATATCAGTTACGCTTTGTTATACCACGTTTTACGTCGCATCCCACGGGAACGTGATAAACAGTATCCTATGTCCTTCTCCTGGTTTTAAGCTACCTCCTCACCAATTTTCAGCCAAATCAGTTCAGCCGTTCCTGAGTTATAAATAGTGTAACTAACACGACTTTCTTTTATATATATAGATATGCGATTTCTAGTTTTTCTTACTTTGAAACCATTTTCTTTTGAATGCTACGCTTAAAACGAGTAGTATTTACTACGGGTACTTTCTTTGCAATTTTTTATTCGTTTTTTCATCAGTCATTCACTCTGGCTTGAGAGGTGGTACAGCAGTTGTCCAATATAACTGAACTTCGATCTCAAGGTATTATTCACGTTTTGTTGTTTACTACCAAATACCACTAGGTGAACTTTTTTATTTATTAGTTAGGCGGGTGGACGATCTCACAGCCCACCTGGTGTTAAGTAGTTACTGGAGCTCAAAGACATCTACAACGTAAATGCGCCACCCACCTTGAGATATAAGTTCTAAGGTCTCAATATAGTTACAACGGCTGCCCCACCCTTCAAACCGAAACGTATTACTGCTTCACGGCAGAAATAGGCGTGGTCGTGGTACCTACCCGTGCGGACTCCCAAGAGGTCCTACCAGCAGTAATTACGCAAATTATAATTTTGCGGGTTTTATTTTGTTGTTGTTGTTACGATGTTATTCCTTCACCGTGGAAGTCAGTCGTCAACATTTGATTTCATTAGAAAAATTGGTACCCGCCTGCGGGATTCGAATGGACCGGACGTCTTATCCTTTAGGCCACGACGACTTCAATCTTGCTCATTCTATCTTACGAAGGCAAGATGATAAGTAACTAGCCTTTACTATTTAAAAAGTTAAAATTAAAAAAATATATGTCATTTTTAAATTCGTATCTCTAGCCTAAATTTGAATTTGGTGGCGTGAAAATTTTATTGATTTTTTGTCATTTGAAAATATATTTCGTCAAGTGTTTTCAAAATGGATAAAATTGAACAAAGAGCGGTGATAAAGATTCTTCATATGAAGGGCATGAAGTGGAAGATATCTATGACGAGTTAAACAATGTTTTGGGTGAATGTGGTCCTTCTTATGCCACAGTAAAAAACTGGGTGGATGAGTTTAAGCGCGGTTGTACATGTATCCAAGATGAAGCCCGCCCCGGACGTCAAACGATTAATGGAGAATACTACACCAATCTTCTAGATAATTTTCATCAGTGTGTTCAGCAAAAACGACCAGGTTTGGCGAAAAAAAAAATCATCTTCCGCCAAGACAACGCTAGGGTTCACACAATCAACGAATTGAAGTATGATTTGCTGCCCCACCCAACTTATTCGCCTAATCTAGCGCCATCAGACTTCCACTTATTCCCTAAGCTCAAAACTTTTTTGGGCGGACAGAAATTTGCCACAAATTATGAAGTCCTAGAGGAGCCACTGTAGAAGAGTATTTTGCAGGCCTCGAAAGGTATCATTTTATGGAAGGCATTACTGCTTAAGAACGAAGATGGAATAAGTGCGTAGAGGTTCACGGAGACTATGTCGAAAAATAAAATTAATTTCATCAAGAAAAGTTAAGTGTTTTATTGTTAGGCTAGTTACTTATCATCCCGCCCTTGTAGCAGTAGCGCTCGGACCGATTCAACCAGCGAAATTCGTGCGCTTATTTGAATAAATATAATTTTACTTACGAACAATACAATGAGCGTTCCACTTCGTGTTCCCTATAATCATATAAATTTTAATGTCATGGAGAAAAGTCGTTTGAAACAGCACCTGTACGAAACACGATCTCCGGCCGCAAATTTGAAACGCAGCGCCGCAAAGTGCTCCCAAATTCAAAATATATTTCAGTGTAGTTGAATAGTTATTTTAAACAACCTTATATTTAAGGGATAAAATGCTGCTACTAAGTTTTTTTTTATCATTGAACTGGTGGCCCGGAGGCCTTTCCAGTTTCACCAGGACAGGTGGGCGAGCAAAGAAGGAGCACTTCTAAGTCGAGAGCCACAAGAATGTCTTAAAATTTGCTGTCTTGTTTATGAAAATTTTCATTTACAAGTATCAAGTTTTTTGTGGTAAATGAAATCGACTGTTTTAATACGACATATTAAAAATATAGAGCTAGCAAGATTTTATTGTATAATAATTTAAACTGAAAATATAATTTTGATGTAAAACGGTTATCTAAATATTAAACGACCTTTTAAAATACTACTTAAATAATTATTTTACCTAATACCTCATTGAATTCTGTATTCAAGAGCAAAATGTATTAAGTTTTCTATTTTAGGTGATCCTTTTCTCAAACAGGATGAAAGAATGTAAAATGTTTTAAATAATTCAAGGAGAAAAATAATCATACTCCAAGCCCGCATGGACAGTTACCACCATTAGGCCTTATTATTGTTACCGGGAAACAATTCTGCTCAGTACCGTTCTGGTCAGATATCGTACTATAAAATTAAAAAAATAACCTCGAATTTTATGATGGATAGAGCATTCTTTCATTTCAAAATATAATATTCCAAAATTGATTCAAAGTTGATTTATTGCTTAGATGAGTGTACGAGCTCACAGCCCACCTGCTGTTATATAAGTATAATATAAAAATATAAGTTCTAAGGTCTCGGTATAGTTACAACGGCTGCCCCACCCTTCAAACCGAAACGCATTACTGCTTCACGGCAGAAATGGGCGGGGCGGTGGTACCTACCCGTGCGGGCTAACAAGAGGTCCTACCACCAGTAAAAAAATTGCAGGAATCTGTTGGATGCAGGCTGCGCAGGACCGGTCATTATGATGAACCTTGGAGCCAACTTATATCCAGCAGTAAAAGCTCGAAAAAAAAAGAGAGCATTCGCGTTGTGATATTCAGTTATTTTTCATTGCCTTTGTAGGCAGACGAGCATATTCCGCACCTGATGGTAAGTGGTTATCGTCGCTCATGGACGTCAGCAATGTCAGGGGCACAGCCAAATCGCTGCCTACAAATTGCCTATTTGCTTCATTAAGCACTCAGATTAACTTAACAATCAGATGGCCCGTTATAACCATATACTGAATCAACAAAATACACTAAGCACTGTATAAGGCGCAGTTTATAAGTAAAAATACTCAGATATAATCTACACACTGAGGCTTACGAATAAAAAACAAATGTGATGGAAATATTCATAAACAAACAGGGTCAATCTCCAATATGTATTCCTCAAAAGGAAGTCATATTGTAAGTAAAATTCATCAAAAGGAAAACGCGCAATACTCCTGGGTATCGTGTAGACAAAGCCAGAGTTTTCAACTTTACCAATAGCCTGTATTATTGTACCGTCCCTAAAGGGAATAAGATCACACAACAATCTTTTACGTTTGAACTAAGCCGAGACTTTCGCGAGGAATGCAAGAAGCTTTCAGAAAGTCAAATGAATTTTACGAGAGGATTTAAAAGTTTTTGAGGGTAACTAAAACTGCTTCAGCGCCGGCTTTGTCTTTTCATCTCATTACGACACTTGTACTTTTGATAAATTTAACGTATACTTATCTATACTTCTATACTAATATAATAAAGAGGAAAGATTTGTTTGTTTGTTTATATTAAATAGGGTCCGAAACTACTGAACCGATTTGAAAAATTCGTTCACTGTTTGGAAGCTAAACTGTTCCCGAGTGACATTAATCTTTTTTGAAAAAAATTAGGGATCCTTACTAAAACTCCAATAATGTAACCCAAGGTGTAAAAAAATTACCTATAATATTCTTTACATCGCGTGCCCTGCGAAAACTATTGATGATAGAATAAAATAATGTACTATTGACTTTGTAGAACACATTATTATTTACAAAAAGTGTCGCGAGAGCATAATAATATGTCTAACTATTATAGTTATGCCGCAATAAGTGTTCTTTTTTTAAAAAAAATAAAACAACGTCAAATATCATTGAAATTTTTGTTAAAGACCAGAGCGGAGCCGGAGCGGACCGCTTGTCTGTGAATATTTCTTACCTGAATTTTTGTAACTTCAGTTATTTTAAAATTAAAAAAACGAGTTTACAGCCGCTTGATATTCGATTTAAAATTTTGATTTCTCATACAAAATTACGGCAGTATTTTTGAAAATATTTTTATTATAAAGCCCAATATCATGTAACATTTCGTAATTCATCCAAAGCGTGACTATGAGCCATAGCATCACTATAAGAAACTCTCTAATTAAATCTCTGCTAAAGCATTACTTAAGAAACGACTTTTAGAACCCTTTGTTTCATGGCCCAACGCCAAACCTATTGTTAATTTGATTAAATTCCATTGAAGCATAAAAGAATTTCGTTATTACGCAAATAAACTCAATAGCATCAGTTACTTTGCTCGGCGTCTTGTATTATATTAAATAACTTTGAGAGTTAATGTTCAAATTTATTGTTCTGTTTGATTGAATCGGCTCAACAACGTAATCGATTTCATTGAAAATCTTTTTATAAATTGAAAACGTTATCGTTCATCAAATACTGAATGTTTGTTAAAGCGTTAAATCTTAAATGGATGAGATGAAAGTTGATGGAATTTACACAGGAGAGTGTAAGTGTATTAAAATATATAATTCCTAAAAAACAATTGAAGCCTAGGTCACCCATTACATTACCGGGAGTCTGCCCGTCTGGCGTGCGCAGGCGTGGCACACGTCGTCACCAGGATCCGACGGTTGGGGCTCGAGGTGGCGCTCGACAAAACCCAGGCCCTGCTCTTTCACGGGCCGGGACGAGCGCCGCCTCTGGGTGCCCACCTCGTGATCGGAGGCGTCCGCGTCGGGGTCGGGGTGACCGGTCTTCGGTACCTCGCCCTCGAACTGGACGGTCGGTGGAACTTCCGCGCTCACTTTGAGAAGTTGGGCCCTCGGCTAATGGTAACGGCCGGCTCTTTGAGCCGGCTCCTTCCAAACGTCAGGGGTGGTGCGGTCGATGGCACTATACGGTGCTCCCGTATGGTGCCACGCCCTGACCCGCAAAAACGTCGCGGCGCTGCGACGACCGCAGCGCGCGATCGCGGTCAGGGCGATCCGAGGATACCGCACCGTCTCCTTCGAGGCGGCGTGCTTGCTCGCCGGGGCACCACCCTGGGACCTGGAGGCGGAGGCGCTCGCTGCCGATTACCGGTGGCGTAGCGACCTCCGCTCTAGGGGGGAAGGGCGCCCCGGCAAAGGAGTAGTTCGAGCGCGGAGGCTCCAATCTCGGCGGTCCGTGCTGGAGGCGTGGTCTCGCCGCTTGGCGGACCCGTCGGCCGGCATCCGTACCGTCGAGGCGGTCCGCCCGGTTCTCGCGGACTGGGTGGGCCGCGACCGCGGATGCCTCACCTTCCGGCTGACGCAAATGCTTACCGGCCACGGATGTTTCGGCCGGTACTTGCATAAGATAGCCGGAAGGGAACCGACGGCGCAGTGCCACCACTGCGCGGACCGCGACGAGGAAGACACAGCGGAACACACATTGGCGCGTTGCTCTGGATCTGACGAGCAACGCGCCGCCCTCGTCGCGGTCATTGGAGAGGACCTCTCGCTGCCGCGCGTCGTGGCTACGATGCTCGGCAGCGACGCGTCCTGGAAGGCGATGCTCGACTTCTGCGAGTCCACCATCTCGCAGAAGGAGGCGGCGGCGCCAGAGAGGGAGAGCTCTTCCCTTTCCGCACCGATCCGTCGCCGTCGAGCCGGGGGCCGGAGGCGGGAATACGCCCGTACGTCCCGGCCCCTGTAGGTGGTGGCCTCCCCCCGGTGAAGGTCAAGGGGCGACCTGAGGGGGTGAGGCCGCGCGGCGCGCTACCAGCACTCTAGCGCGCTGCCGTGGAGTGAATAGAGCGACCGGTCGACGGTGTATCGCGTCCCGACCCGGCAGGTTGGTTCTGGTCCAGCGGGGTATTCCGGGACACCAGCGGCACCGTCTGGGCGGCCCGACGGGCTGCCGTACCGAGACGGCCGACGTTTCAGAGCCTTCGATTCGCCTCGAAGGCTCCGTCGGCCGGGCGTCCTTGGGGTGAGCCGCGCCGTCTGGTTGTAGTGTTGACCGCGGTAGCCCCCCTACCTCATCCGGGTTCTGACCTAGGAGGGGATCGGACGTCGGGTGTAAGAGTGCAGGGGAGTCGTTTAGTGGGTGGGTCCTAAAATCCTTGGGCCCGCGGTCTGCTCACAACACCATGCGATCGTTGAGTCTCACATACCCCGCGCGCCCCTTTTGCGCGGGGACCTCGTAAGAGGTTCGGCCCTCTACCCGAAAAAAAAAAAAAAAAAAAGGTCACCCATTACAAAGCAGAAAATCTAAAAGCACTAATATTATTGTTACGCCGGTAAGAGTAATGCCATCTATCGTCGATAGCAGGAACTAATATCAACTGAACTAGTAATATCGAGAACGCTCGATGAAGTGTAACGCTATCTATTATCAAATAGCGAAAACACATATCGGAATGATTCGCCCTATCGGCAATGTTCTCGATAATCGTAAAGTTTTCCTGTTGACTATACATTCTCGCTCACGACTCGGTCGTGCGCGGACGTGCTTTCCGATCCGTGGCCCGCTTGCGAGCTGCGTCTCGGAACTCACAGTTGTGCTCGACAGTGTAGTGACCGTGAATACATCGTGCTTACAATTCGGTAGTGCGGACGTTCCGATCCGTTGGTTGCTTGCGATCTGCGTCTCGGAGTCCATTTTTGTGCGCTAAAGTATTGTAACCGCGAACCCACCCTGTACCAACTGTCTTTTTCAAGGCAAAACCAATCGCTACGATCAGGCTTCCTGTGGCACTATCACAGGCTAGCGATTTCCTAACCCTTCCCAAAACAACAGTCTTTTTCAAGACTAGACCCCCGCTCGCGATTCCGCCTGCTGTAGCATTATACAGCCCGAGCGGGTTCCTTTCCTTTTCCCCGCCGATTGCCGTTTTCACGGCATAGGCATTCCCCCCCCCTGCTCCTTGCAGTCCTGCAGCACAGGGGGGTTACAAATCCTATCCGGGGCCTCGCCTTTCGGCGAGTTCAACAAAAGTCCCGGGGCCGCCCCCCCCGGGCAAGAAGACAAGAACAAATGGAAGAAATTAGTGAAAGTGTTGTCAGTGACAGTGATTTTGTCGGGTTCCTCCGGGAAAGGTACCCGACAATTAGGGCCGAGTATGTTAGGTATAGGGCCTCTCGTAGCAATCCCTCTCCCCCCGCGTCCGTCGCCGCGTTTCTCAACCGTGCCTCGGAGGCACGCCGCGCGCCCCCCGCCGCCGCGTCAAGTTCGAGCGCACGTTCCCACGATGCGGCTCACATAGCGCCTAACGCTACCCCCACCCCCGCGCCCGCGTCGTTTACGTCATCGCGCGCTTCGTCCGTCGCGACCTCGATCGTTTCGAGTTCAGGCTCCGATACCGAATCGGAGATGGACTTCGAATCCGCGTCAATCCCTCAGCCTGGAACTTCGGATGGGTTCCAAACCGTAACGCGCGGTAAAAAGCGTACTCGCGCCGTGGAGTCCCGGAACTCCACGACGAAGCAGACAAAATCCGCGACCGCCTCCCGCCCGCAGGTAGTCGTGACACCGGAGTCGGACTCCGCTCGCCGCGTAACCCCGCCGCCGCGTCCCAAGCCCGCGCCCGCTCCTAAAATAGCTGCCCCGCCCCCGCTGATACTTCAAGAGAAGACAGCGTGGAATCGAGTGTCCCAGGCCTTTCAGGCAAATAAAATTAACTACACCCATGCGCGTAACGTCGCGCATGGGATTCAGATCAAGGTCGCAACGCCGGGCGACCATAGGGCCCTCTCAGCATACCTCCGAAAGGAGAACATAGGTTTCCACACCTATGCTCTTCAGGAGGACCGCGAGCTCCGCGTAGTAATACGCGGAGTACCGAAAGAACTAGACATAGACTATGTTAAGGAGGATCTGATCGCTCAGTCACTCCCTATAGTTAGTGTGCATCGGATGCACAGTGGGCGGGGCAAGCAGCCCTATAATATGATTCTCGTCGCGTTGGAGCCAACCCCGGAGGCAAAAAAGAAAATCTCATGCCTCTCGACAGTTTGCGGCCTATCCGGGGTCTCCATCGAAGCCCCCCATAAACGTGGCACTCCCGGGCAGAGCTACAGGTGCCAACTCTATGGCCACTCGGCGCGTAATTGCCACGCGCGTCCCCGCTGCGTGAAGTGCCTCGGCGATCACGCTACGTTAGATTGCTCGCGAGTTAGGGAAACCGCGACCGAACCCCCAAGTTGTGTCCTATGCCTTAAGCAAGGGCACCCCGCGAACTACCGTGGATGTCCTAGGGCTCCGCGAAAACGTCCGACCCACCCAGCTCCGCGAACCGTCGGCCCAAAGATTTCGGCACCTTCAGTGCCGAAACCCGCCTTCGTGCCGGCTGCAGTTCCCACGGTCTCGGCGTGGAAAAAGCCGCTGCCGTATACGAAGGCGGGAACGGAAACCGCACCCTTGCCCCCGCTCGTGACACGCCCTGCGCCCCAGCCCCTGCTCGCACCTCGCCCCGCGCCCGCGTTCCGTCCCCCGCAACCCTCTGCCGTTAACGACTTCGCGCTCGTGCGCGACTTCGTCACCACGGTCAACTTCGACCGTCTGCGATCGTTCGCAGACGCGATACGTAGGTCGGTAACCCCCGAACAGCGGCTCGCGGCAGCTTTCGATCACATGGACGTCTACGAGTCCGTGTCCCGCACGTTATAAAAATCTTTACCGGTAACCAATGGCGCAAAAAGGTAGAGAAAAACCGTATTCCCTTACGTTAGCATGCTATAATGCTAACGGACTCGCGCGGCAACGCGATCAAATTTTTGAATTCCTCCGCGACAATCTTGTAGATATTCTATTAGTGCAGGAAACCTGTCTGAAGCCCTCGCGTCGTGACCCGAAAGTCGCGAATTACGTCATGGTTAAGAATGACAGACTCACCGCCTCCAAAGGCGGGACTGCCATTTACTATAGGCGGGCCCTGCACGTTATCCCTCTCGATACTCCCTCGCTCTCACATATCGAGGCGTCAGTGTGCCGTATCTCGCTGACGGGACACCAGCCGATCGTCATCGCATCCGTTTATCTCCCCCCGGACAAGCCCCTTCTGAGCAGTGACATCGAGTCACTGTTCGGCATGGGAGACTCTGTCATCCTGGCAGGCGATTTAAATTGCCACCACACTAGGTGGAACTGCCATCGTACAAACGTTAACGGTAGGCGTCTCGACGCGTTTATAGACGACCTCACCTTTGAAGTAGTCGGTCCCCCAACTCCAACATGTTATCCGTATAACATCGCGCTCCGTCCGAGCACTATAGACCTGGCATTGCTTAGGAACGTAACTCTGCGCTTGCGTTCCATCGAAGCACTGTCAGAGCTCGACTCAGACCACCGACCTGTCGTTATGCAGCTCGGTCGCCCTCACAACCCAGTCACTGTTACGAGGACCATGGTGGATTGGAATAAGCTGGGCACGTGCCTAGCCGAAGCCGCTCCGCCAATCCTCCCTTACGGCCCGGATTCGAATCTATCCCCCGAGGACACCGTCGAATCCATAAACATCATTACCGATCACATCTCTTCCGCGATCATTAGATCTTCAAAAGAAGTCGATGTGGAGGACAGCTTCCACCGCATCAGACTGTCCCCTGATCTTAGGAATCTCTTAAGAGTTAGGAACGCGGCAATCCGGGCCTACGATCGTCTTCCCACGCATTCAAACCGGATTCGGATGCGTCGTCTACAACGCGAAGTCCACTCCCGCTTAAGCGACGCGCGTAACGATAATTGGCATAGTTATTTAGAACAACTCGCGCCCTCCCACCAAGCATACTGGCGACTAGCTAGGACTCTCAAATCCGAAACTACCGCTACTATGCCTCCCCTCGTACGCCCTTCAGGCCAACCACCGGCATTCGATGACGATGACAAGGCTGAGCTGCTGGCCGATGCACTGCAAGATCTGTGCACCACCAGCACTCAACACGCGGACCCCGAACACACCGAGTTAGTCGACAGGGAGGTCGAGCGCAGAGCTTCCCTGCCGCCCTCAGACGCGTTACCCCCCATTACCACTGACGAAGTTAGAGACGCGATCCACAACCTCCAACCTAGGAAGGCACCCGGCTCCGACGGCATCCGCAACCGCGCGCTAAAACTCTTGCCAGTCCAACTGATAGCAATGTTGGCTACAATTTTAAATGCCGCTATGACGCACTGCATCTTTCCCGCGGTGTGGAAAGAAGCGGACGTTATCGGTATACATAAGCCGGGCAAACCGACAAACGAAACTTCTAGTTACCGTCCGATTAGTCTCCTCCCGACGATAGGAAAAATTTACGAACGTCTCCTTAGGAAACGCCTCTGGGATTTTGTTACCGCGAACAAAATTCTCATAGACGAACAGTTCAGATTCCGCTCAAAACACTCGTGCGTACAACAAGTGCACCGCCTCACGGAGCACATCCTGATAGGACTAAATAGGCGTAAACAAATCCCGACCGGCGCCCTCTTCTTCGACATCGCGAAGGCGTTCGACAAAGTCTGGCACAACGGTTTAATTTATAAACTGTACAACATGGGAGTGCCAGACAGACTCGTGCTCATCATACGAGACTTCTTGTCGAACCGTTCGTTTCGATAACGAGTAGAGGGAACTCGTTCTCGTCCCCGTCAACTGACCGCCGGAGTCCCGCAAGGCTCCGCGCTCTCCCCGTTATTATTTAGTTTGTATATCAATGATATACCCCGGTCTCCGGAGACCCATCTAGCGCTCTTCGCCGATGACACGGCTATCTACTACTCGTGTAGGAAGATGTCGCTGCTTTATCGGCGACTCCAGATCGCAGTAGCCACCATGGGACAGTGGTTCCGGAAGTTGCGAATTGACATCAACCCCACGAAAAGCGCAGCGGTGCTCTTCAAAAGGGGTCGCCCTCCGAACATCACTTCGAGCATCCCACTCCGTAGTAGGCGCGCAAACACCTCCGCCGTTAGTCCCATCACTCTCTTTGGCCAGCCCATACCGTGGGTCTCGAAGGTCAAATATCTAGGCGTCACCCTCGATAGAGGGATGACATTCCGTCCCCATATAAAAACGGTACGCGACCGCGCCGCGTTTATTCTAGGACGACTCTATCCAATGCTTTGTAGTCGAAGCAAACTGTCCCTCCGCAATAAGGTAACTCTCTACAAAACTTGTATACGCCCCGTCATGACGTATGCAAGCGTAGTGTTCGCTCACGCAGCCCGCACCCACTTGAAATCCCTTCAGGTTATTCAATCACGATTCTGCAGGATAGCCGTCGGAGCGCCATGGTTCCTTAGGAATGTGGATCTCCACGATGACCTGGAGCTCGACTCATTTAGTAAGTATCTACATTCGGCATCGCTGCGCCATTTTGAGAAGGCGGCACGACATGAGAACCCTCTCATCGTAGCCGCTGGAAATTACATACCCGACCCAGTAGACCGAATGGTAAACCGTCGACGTCGCCCAAAGCACGTCATTACGGATCCTCCTGATCCATTAACGGTGCTTTTAGGCACCACAAGCACCGGTCACCGTCCTCGTCGAACCCGTCGCTTGCGACGAAGGGCTCGACGAGCGAACTAACCCATAGACACAGCCCACTGAGTTTCTCGCCGGATCTTCTCAGTGGGTCGCGTTTCCGATCCGGTGGTAGATTCTGCGAAGCACTGCTCTTGCTAGGGTCAGTGTTAGCAACTCTCCGGTTGAGCCCCGCGAGCTCACCCACAAACGTTAGGGTGAAGCTGAAATAGCCTCTCAAGGCTATCAGCATAGGTAGGGAGAAAAAAAAAAAAAAAGTTGACTATAAAAGAGTTGAGATGACACAAAGGCAGTTACTAATCGGATCTGCTCGAAGCGAAACAGCGAACGAATCACCTGAAGCGAAGCGGAAGAAGTGAATTACGAATTGTAAAGTGTTCTAAGTGTTTAGTAAAGTTTTAATCTGTACTTCGGTGGATGTTTTATTTATCCCGAAACCCAACGCATAACATTATGATTATTCATAAAACACAGACAGTGCCATCTAATTAGTATCAGGTAGACTTAACGCAAATAGTTTTTTGTGCGAACTCGATCCAGACGTTAAAGCATCAGGAATGTTTCTCACGATCCCAAACAAAGGATTCGTATCGCGAACGCAAAACGTACAGACGATTTAAAAACAAACAAAACGCCCCGTAACAAACATAAAGATCGTAACTTTTTACAGTAAATCTTCGATTACGCATAATTCAGCTATGATCGCGCACGAGTGAAGCAAACGACCCGGCGTTACCGCGCCGAGCCACGGACCGCTCGAGGCGCGAATCGTGATTATGTAAATAAGCACTGAAGAGACACAGTTTTATACGCGATTATACACAGAGTGTACGCCAGTGTAGATGTAGATAAGATACGAATATACTTTACCGAGGTTTTTACGTAGGCAAGTTACACAGGGTTTCTTGGCGTACGTATTTCTTTAGCGTTGACTTGATCAAAACAGAAAATATTAATAATATCTTCTTGTTTGCTTAGATGATGAATTTTTCATAGTCTGGCACTTTTTTTTTTTGAATTAAAAACTTTTTTTTCTCTTTTTCTGTAGATCCTATCTTGAATGAAGTTTTAAGTCTATCACTAATGTAACAATCTGAAATACCTTTCAAACATGAAACATTAATATAAACCTGTAGAATAGACTGGATACCATACTGTTTGGATTCAAATTTATAAGTACTATACGGTTCATTGAAGATTATCATCAGATTTCCAATTAAACATATATTATAGTTATTGAACCGAAACTCTCATTGGATTTCTCACTGATAAACGAGATGTAACAGTAGCTACCTATAACTAAGCCAGTGGAAAGCCCTCGACATTCTCACGTGACAAAGGCCGAAAATGGTTGCGCATCTCTCCTCTAGTTTGACGACAAAATAGTTGAGGTTCCTTGGAATGTACGTGATTTCCAATTAAGGTTTAATTGATGTGTATGGCTTGAAGTTTCGGTTCAACTTTAGGCAATATTGCTTGGCAATACTTGGCATCAAACCGTTATGACTGTCGGTACTTGAACCATTGTACCATGATTCACTTGCGGACTAAATAATAATAATAATGGTTGGTTCGAAGTAAGTATCAGTTGAATGGAATATTTGAAATGTATTCAACTGATAAGTACTTTTAATAAATGTATCTTTTTTATTTGATTGCTTTTGTTAATTTTAAGTATGTTTCAATGATACTATGTACACATATGGACTTGTTGTTGTCTGAAATAAAATAAATCATTCATTTATTCATTAAAGACAATTAGTCTCGATCGTGTGTTTTTGTTTTAAACTGTAAGACGATTCACCTGATAATAAATAATAAATCTAGAGCTAAAGCAGTACAGACATTACAAGAGATTAGTGTCGCTCAATACTATTAAAATAAAGGCCATCTTCAAATCGAGAATCAAAAATTTGATCCTTAATAGTGAATATATTTCGTAAGCACATGCTATTATTATGATATTGATAAAATATTACATGTCTAAGAATCGTTTAGCGACATTCATATTTGAATAACTGAACGTGTTAGCTATCACGCGACGTAAGCATTGCGTGGCCTATAAATATTTACTACCATGAAATTTTGAGGCACAGATCACCGAAAAATAGCTATTATTTTCAAGTTAGATAGGATTATTAGAAAAAAGCTTTAAATCAGCAGATTATTATTCATATTATCAATCTTGTATTTATACTGCAGTATATAGGATCAAGATAATATTCCGGTTATTATATTAAATTATTGCTTTAATGGTAAAAACATAAGTATATTTCACTTTTTCACGTAATACGAGAACATCAAAGTCATGTTATTAGTAGCAAAAATGATAAGTTCCCATTACTAAAATGGACAAAATTTTAAATATGATTATTAGTATATTAATCGAGACAAATTACACATGACCATTTGATTCTAAGATAGAATTTCATTTACTACAAGAACTAGAGACTGATGAAGGTGCTTGGATAATCTCTCTCTCTCTCTCTCTTTCTCTCTTCCTAGCTATTCATCGCATGTGATGGCATCAGCTTTCTTTATTAATTCTTCAATTTCTTTCTGTCCTCGGCATTCTTGTCAGTAATTTTTCATTTCCCCTTGTCCATCAGCAGTACATTTTTTCACTTTGTCTTGGATCTCTATCAAGGTCATTCTGCCTATCTTATGCAATAGTTTATTTTCTAAAGAAAGATACAATCACACCAAGTTTTTGCACAATCTATTTTAAACATTGTAGCTGAACTAGTTTATCGTGATTTAGTAAAAACTAGGGACAAGGACGTACCAATATAGTGACATGTGAAGCTATACTATTCTTTGACTACGTGTTCATTCTCGGTTTAATCTATGGCGTATCGTCTTCGCACCGTTCTTTGTGTACATTTAATATTGAATTAAAGGTGTTTGCTTCATTGAAGTCTCACATTCTTAATTACAATTATAAGCAGAATGCGAAGTCGAAGTCTTCATGGCCTAAAGGGTAAGACGTCGGGTGCATTCGTGTTGAGCGATGCACCGGTGTTCGAATCCCAGACGGGTACCATTTTTTATAATGAATTACGTTTTCAACAAATGTTCACGATTGACTTCCACGGTTTTTGAGTCAGCGCGGGTAGGTACCACCACCCCTGCCTGTTTCTGTCGTGAAGCAGTAATGCGTTTGGGTTTGATGGGTGGGGCAGCCGATGTAACTATACTTGAAACCTTAGAATTTATATCTCAAGGTGGGTGGCGCATTTACGTCGTAGATGTCTATGGGCTCCAGTCACCACTTAACATCAGGTGCGCTGTGAGCTCGTCCACCCATCTAAGCAATAAAAAAATAAAAAAACCATAATGTACCAACCCAGAAAATATTAAGTTTTCTCTCTCTTCAAATTACATCATTCTAGTTGTCAAATATCCCTGAAATAAGAATTTATAATTCGAAATTTCTAGAATTCTCGACGGCTTCCAAAAGGGGAACGCTTACCAAGCTTTTCCGTTGAACAAGTAAAACCTTTCGCGGCACGATGTGACACGCCACGAACTGACATTCACTCCGTGTCGTTAATGCACTGGCGAGTTCAGCTGTTTCACGATATCGCTTACGTGTGACTGTGGTTCTGTGCCTGTTCTATGAGCCACTAGCATTACCGATTTCTAACACGCGATCTCATCTTTGGTGGTAATATTTTAAAAGCAAATGGTTTGTTTTTCATATTGTTTCGAACTTTTCAATTTATGTGATTATTGTTAGGAAAATTTTGCGTGTTAGTTCTTGTGCAATCTATAATGCATATCTATTTTATATATTATATTATCAATAAATCAGAGGATAAATACAGAAATAAACAGAATTAAAGTTTTTATTGTTAGTTAATGTATTCAGTTTAATGTTCCTTATTTAGAGAGGTGTGATTTTTAAATATTCAACGTTGTTGATATAACTAAATTAAGTAGTATAAAATACGGAACTTAAGTTTAATAGTAGCCTAAGAAAGGTACTTTGGAATCTATATACATCGATATCGAGGGGTGAAAGGCTTAAGCTCATATCATAGCAAAAAAACTTCTTCAGCTATTTTAGGTACACTTAATTGAAGTTGAATTAAAAACATCGAATTGTACATACTAATACTAAATAAAACGGACCTTTAATTACAAAGATAAATGTTGTGTATTGAGCGAAATGCTGCTTAAACCAAATAGCCTTTCAACCCTTGACATGTAGGTAGTTCATAAGATATACTGAACAACTGATCCTTTAGGGTCAAAGACAATTTTTTTTTCAAACATCTACAAAATGAAATGTGGAAAAAAGGTCCAAGAATTCTATCATTTTTTACACGGTTGCGTTTTGTTAACGGTATCTTTCACGAGCATTTAAATTTAACGGAAAGAATCGCTAAGGGCCTGGCCACAGCTACTGGCGGTGCGTTTTGCGGTGCGTTGCGAGGCGCGGCGGGCGGTGTGACTTGCGGGGGTATGCCACAGCTAGACTAGTTGCGACGGCGGCGGCGTTAGAGGTGCACGTATTTAGAAAGCCCTATCAAATTTCCCTTTCAAAAGTGGCACGATATTACCTTGAAATAAGTGCGTTCTTAGCTGAAGATATTATTCAATTAAGAATAGGCACCCAGTTAGAAAAAGAAAGGACTTGGCGAATTTCACCCTATTTTTTTTTTATTTTTTTTTATTGCTTAGATGGGTGGACGAGCTCACAGCCCACCTGGTGTTAAGTGGTTACTGGAGCCCATAGACATACACAACGTAAATGCGCCACCCACCTTGAGATATAAGTTCTACGGTCTCACGTATAGTTACATAGTTATATATTTATTAGGTATTCTATTAGGAATATTAGGAATATAAGAACTATCCCGATAAATAGATTATTAATAGATTCAACCTTCAAATCTCAATTTACCATACGTGCTAATTGTTGATAAAGCCTATCCTCTTAAAAATTATTTGATGCGCCCATATCCACCGGGTAGTTTAAATGCGGAACAAATAATTTTCGACAAAATATTATCCCGAGCAAATGTCACAATTCAGTACGCGTTTGGTATTCTAACTAATAAATTTCGTATTTTTACGAAAAGTGTAAAGGCAAACAAAAAGCACGCGATATTGATTATAAAGGTTTCGTGCCTTAAAAGAAAGTGATGGAGACAGAGATGCAGATACACATATCACAATAGCGTACGCAGATCAAAACGGAATAATCGAGCAACGGTTCAAGCATCTAGAATACGAAATCAATTCAAATTTCAAATTTTATTTCAATAATCCTATCCAAGAGTATCTAGGAAACCATTAGTATCAGAAAATTGTTGTTTTATTTCGTCCCACATTTTTTTTATAACATGCCTATATTTGTGATGTGGATGTTTTAACATTCATATTTCTGGTCTACTCAGTATTTCACTAATGAATTGTTCCACATCCATTATATTTTATTAGCTCAACGCGCGGTAAAAACAAAATGATTTGTTTCGGTCGCGCGATGCCTCAATGCATCCACCGACACCGCCGCGCGCGCCGCTCTGAACTGTGGCCGCCTCCATATTGTCTAGTACATTTGTTTCACTCGCACATCGTGCAGCTCGTCGCCGCCAGATGTCACGCGCCTCTCACCGCGCCTCGCAACGCACCGCAAAACGCACCGCCAGTAGCTGTGGCATACTTCATAGGTTGTCTACCATTTGTTTTCGCCGCTCCCGCTTGCCGCGCCTCACGACGCACCGCAATTCGCACCGCTCTCGGCTGTGGCCAAGGGGTAAGAGAAACAGAAGCTTCAGTCTAAAAAATTACCTCAAATAAGAGCAAACCAGGCGATTGATTAATCGAAGATTTTGTGAAATGCTCACAATAATAGGCGTTAACTTCGTTCTTTTTCTTTCAAGTATGATTGAAACTTCAGGTTTTTTCTTTACTAATATTATACCTTAAAGAGGAAAGATTTGTTTGTTTGTTTGTATTGAATAGGCTCCGAAACTACTGAACCGATTTGAAAAATTCTTTCACTGTTTGGAAGCTACACTATTCCTGAATGATATAGGCTATAATCTTTTTTGAAAAAAATCAGGGAACTACTAAATCTCCAATAACGTAACCCAATGTGTAAAAAAAATACCTAAAATATTCTTTACATCGCGTGCCCTGCGAAAACTATAGATGATAGAATAAAGTAATGTGCTACGACTTTGTAGGACACATTATTATTTACAAAAAGTGTCGCGACAGCACATGTCTAACTATTATAGTCATGCCACAATAAGTGTTCTTTTATTTTGAAAAAATAAAACAACCTCAAATAACGTTGAAATTTTTGTTAAAGACCGAGCGGATCCGGAGCGGGCCGCTAGTATATTATAAAATCAATATTTGGGTATTTTAAGTATTCTAAACACCCTGCTGATTTAGATAAACCCAATAAATCGAAAAGTCCCAAAATACGATTCCAGTGCTATCTAAAGCTGGCCGAACTCCAAAATGGTCGGGTTAAATACTTTATGTTCGATACCATGAAGATTGTAACAGCTATGTAAGCTTAAAATAAATGTTACCTACAATGCGATAGTTGCCCATAGATTTCATTTCTGTTTTTCACAAAAATTATTATCGTAAAACACTTTATGCTATTTTGAGTTGATTACGCTGACAGTGAGGTTTTAAATGGGGCTGCATATGTTTTTGATGAAGTAAAATAAAATAAAAAAACTGTGATTAAGCGTTTGTAATATTTTTTTATTATAGCACCGCATCATCGAAGCTATAGATTTTTTATTTAATTGCTTAGATGGGGACGAGCTCACGGCCCATCTGATGTTAAGGATACTGGAGCCCATTGATGTCAAGAACGTAAATACCGCCACTCGGCTTCTGATATGAGTTCTAAGGTCTCAGTTTTTACAGTACAACGCCTGCCCCACCCTTCAAACCGAAACACACTACTGCTTCACGACAGAAATAAGCAGAGTGGTGGTACCGACCCGTGCGGACTCACAAGACGTCCTACCACCAGTAACCAGATACCGTTGCATGTATCTTTGTACAAAATTACCTTATTTACATAAAGCATACATATTTACATATGTACATACTCATTTACAACATTTACATTTCCGGGGATTTTCTTCATTGAAATGTATGTCACTGGAATGAGGCTTTCGTTTTGTATTATCCGATCACTACAACGCGAATTGCTTCGAATAAGGCTTAAGAGGCGTTTAAGAGATACGTGCGAGCTTTTCCGATGCTCACGACTGTCGGATCTCTTCAGATCACGCCCGCCCGTTCCACAGACTTTGTCGGCAAACGCTTCGAAAATAAATTCGAAATCCTTTTTGATACGTTTTATGGAGACACCAATATCGCTATGCAACTACTAGTTTCATTCGATACAGTAAAAATATTATACACCGTAATCGTAAAGAAGAAATTTAATTTCGAATATTGAACTTTATGGCTATCGACGGAGAACGCGTTCAGCTCGACTTTAGAATCCACCATGAAAATTCAATTGCTTTCGAGATATCCCCTATAAACTATTTTTAATATCGACTTATTGAAATGCTATTGAGATTTTCCACGAAACAAGATCAGAGAAAACGAAATATTTCATAATAATATTATGAAGTTATAAGCGAGCTTGACGCTAGACAAGTGTGACGAGTGGATTATCGTATCGATAAGCCTATAAATCATGCAATACCAATAATTATCTATATGATGGATTTGTATACATGCCTTCATTAATTTATTTCTAAATTGTACAGTTTAATACAGAACAACATAATGTTTTATTGAACATCGAAAATAGGGCTTTAAAATAGGTATTACAAACATAATTACGCAAAGACCACGATTTTCAACCACGATTTTCATTTTGAATGAGGTCCCGATATTTTGACGCTCTTGCTAGCACTATGACTACGGGTTGACTTGTAAATTTTTTTTTTTTGCTTACATTAGGGAACGAACTCACAGCCCACCTTTTTTTTATTGTTTAGATGGGTGGACGAGCTCACAGCCCACCTGATGTTAAGTGGTTACTGGAGCCCATAGATATTTACAACGTAAATGCGCCACCCACCTTTAGATATAAGTTCTAAGGTCTCAAGTATAGTTACAACGGCTGCCCCACCCTTTAAATCGAAACGCATTACTGCTTCACGGCAGAAATAAGCAGGGTGGTGGTACCTACCCGAGCAGGCTCACAAGACGCCCTACCATCAGTAAGAACATATTTGTAAGCTATTTTCAATTGAACTCATTAATTCCACGCATTCTTAAGTTAGTATTATAATGTCATGCTCAAATTATGATTTTTGTGGGAATGATTCAAGACTAAAACCGCGATGTAATGATTTTAGTTTGGCCATCAAAATGTATATAGCTAAAATGAGAGAAAGAGACAGAGGGAGATTATTATTATAATAATAAAATTGTTTAAATGGCATTCTACGTGATAATACACAAATTTGAAAACGGAATAAGACAACACATAAAGGGTCAGTGACCGGGTCATTTCTATTTCCCTGCCAACATGACGGCTGGCCACTTTATCAATTCTGTCAGACCCTTCATCGATTGAGATTGGAGCCCAACCCTAATTAGGTGGCCCATTGACTTGCGATAATTATTTCATCAAGAATACGGTCTGTGGTAGAATTTGGTGCCGAATAAGGCAGGATTATTTTTGGCATGCTTGGGAACTTCGACGTGCAATTTCTCCTGTCGTAATAAATTTAACGAGTAAAATTAATCATGAGATGTTCTAAATAGCTTAACCCGCATCAAATGATAAAAAGGATTGTGTGGTTTTATGAAACCGCGGTAAAAGTGAAACTTTTTTCACATTATAGACATTTAACTCTGACAAACAACATTTACATTAAACACTGACAAAAACAAACAAAATAGCGTGGAGCATGGCACAAATGAGTAATAGTCAATACATTACACAATCAGCTGCTTCGAGCTATAGGCGCCGCCATATTGGCCTTGGCTGTTCTAACGAGCGCCTTTCACTTTATCCCTACTCCACGGCCGAGCGTCACGCGACATGCAACACACAGACGAAAAAGTTTGAGACGATGAAATAAAAGTTTCACTTTAATAATGTTATTTTTAATTTAAAACTAGGTCCTCGTTTTTGAGGAATTCAACCTTTACCTATGTCGTTCTCCAGTTCATAATTTACGTAAGCTTCCGCAATCCTACTTATTGCCACTGCGAAGCTGTCTAACTCGTTTGGATACCAAAAGCTGGGAGGAGACTTTAAACTGATTACATGTAGTTCACGGGAAATTCGATAATTGAATCAACTTTTCTCCAATTCTGTTACGCCCAAAAAACTTTTAGCCTCCCTGCGGCCGTGTTAAACGTTAGCGCGTGGAGAGGCCGAATAAAAAAATATACTCTGACCGGTTCAGTTACGAAGCTGTCGACGTGAAAGACAAACATGGGAAAGTTAATTACGGAACCTGGCTTTATTGCAGTGCAAACACGACAGATATACTATCCGAATGAATTTAATTTAAAATACGTAGTAGATGTTTTTACTTTATTTTATTAATTTTAATTAAGGTTTGAAGGGTGGGGCAGCCGTTGTAACTATACTTGAGACCTTAGAACTTATATCTCAAGGTGGGTGGCGCATTTACGTTGTGGATGTCTATGGGCTCCAGTAACCACTTGACACCAGATGGGCTGTGAGCTCGTCCACCCACCTTGGCAATAAAAAATAAAAAAAAAGGCTTAGCCTTTAATTATGTTTAGCTTACTAGTTTAAGCCTGCACGTGTGGGTACCACCATTCTGTTTGTAGCTGGCGCGAAGCAGTCATGTGTCTCCGTTTTAATAAAGACTAACTGCATATCTCAAGGTCTATTCATTTATCAACAGGTGAGCCGTGACCTCGTTGACACATCAGTGTGCTTAGTGCGAGTTTTTAACGTTCTCGATAGCGTAAAAGTTAACTCAAATTTGTATGCAATTGAAACAGCGCCCCTAGCGGCAAACGTAGGCAAACGTTCCAACTGCATACAAATTTGAGTTAACTTTTACGCTATCGAGACCGTTAAAAAGCGCGCACTAAGCACTCTGAACCATAAAAAAGTATCCGTCCATAAAAGGTGGATGCTTTGTAAGCACGTGTTAGTGCCACTAAACATTTATTGTACAGTAAGGCCGCATATTTCATTCTGTGCGGTATTAATCGTTACAATTCATTTGAAATTCGAAACGTGTTACGCTTAAGATAATGCGTTGGGAATTACACTTGTGTAAATTCTGGGCAGTGAAAAGGTCTGCCCGTCACAGTTTAATATAAATTGACTCACTGTTACCCGAGGAACTACAGCAGCATGACGAGGCAACGTAACAGGATTGTAGCATAGTTTTTGCCGGCAATATCCGGTGGATGTCCGCTGAAACAGAAAACAACTGAAAACCGGCGGTTTCCTCCGTAAATTGGTTGCACGTAACAAACGATATACTATAAACATTTACAAATCAACTCAAGCTTAATGCAACAAAAACGTTTCTTTAGTTTAAAATTCGTGGCTATTGGAATGATACGATGATATTAATATTTTTGGTTTGAGTATTTTCAGAGGCACGTCTTAAATGAGGCTTAGCCGCTTTTGGGGTTTCTTTGTTTTTTTTTTTGGGGTGGAAGGATTACAGCTAGTTCTGGATGATTGAGCAAATCTAAGTGCTCAGCCAGAAAGGCAAGGCTTTATAATCAGTACTCGAGGAGACTTAACTGCTCCACCGAATCGTAATGATGTCCCACTGAGGGGATACAACGAGGAACTCAGCGAGCTGATTCTATAGGCTAAGTTATTACGGTGATCTGTACGTTCGTTGCTGATTTTATTTATATGATCATAGACAAAAGCTTAATATTACAACTATACTTGAGTATTGTAACTATACTTGAGACCTTAGAACTTATATCTCAAGGTGGGTGGCGCATTTACGTTATAGATGTATATGGGCTTCAGTAACCACTTAACACCAGGTGGGCTGTGAGCTCGTCCACCCATCTAAGCAATAAAAAAAAACTTATATAAGTTGCCTATAAGTAGCACATGCTACCGCACAAATAAGCATCCTACTCTCAAGCAATGTTGTTGAAATTTCCAAATCTTGAAAAAAGTGTTAATTCGTACTGCCTTAAACAGATTTTTATTCTTATTTATTTTATTGTAATGTTTGAGAATTTTTCTCAACATACACCGACATGTAACTGCTATTTAAGGAATTTAAATTTTAAGGAATTCCGCAATGTACATTGATGCTTTAAATGTTTTTTTTTAAATATGAATATTTTCTTATCATAACTAAACCGATATTTAATTGTTATGTTCGAAATTTCAAGGTATTTGTTAACATAGACTGATTTTTTAAATGCTATGCTGAAAATTGAAGATTAAATAGAACCTGAGCTCTGAACAGTTATCGCGGGCCGTCAGACGGAAATGCAGCTCTTCATTTCAAGCGCTCCATTAAGCAGCCAGCCAGCCGCGTTGTACGTAGTTATGGAACAAGAAAAAATCTGCTGCTAAAAACATTACTCGCACAGCTACTTGAAAAAATTCACGTTTCACTGTTACAATCGTTTGATGTATGAAATTAACTTAATTTTCAACCTACTTAAAAAAAGCAGAAGGTTCACAGTTCGATTGCATTTTAAATGATTTGCGTCAAAAAAATTTGGATGATCCGATTTAGATGATTAGTAGATGATGACCGAGCTTTGCTCGCTTTTTTTTTTGATAACTTTTTTTTTTCCTACCTATGCTGATAGCCTTGAGAGGCTATTTCAGCTTCACCCTAACGTTTGTAGGTGAGCTCGCGGGGCTCAACCGGAGAGTTGCTAACACTGACCCTAGCAAGAGCAGTGCTTCGCAGAATCTACCACCGGATCGGAAACGCGACCCACTGAGAAGATCCGGCGAGAAACTCAGTGGGCTGTGTCTATGGGTTAGTTCGCTCGTCGAGCCCTTCGTCGCAAGCGACGGGTTCGACGAGGACGGTGACCGGTGCTTGTGGTGCCTAAAAGCACCGTTAATGGATCAGGAGGATCCGTAATGACGTGCTTTGGGCGACGTCGACGGCTTACCATTCGGTCTACCGGGTCGGGTATGTAATTTCCAGCGGCTACGATGAGAGGGTTCTCATGTCGTGCCGCCTTCTCAAAATGGCGCAGCGATGCCGACTGTAGATACTTACTAAATGAGTCGAGCTCCAGGTCATCGTGGAGATCCACATTCCTAAGGAACCATGGCGCTCCGACGGCTATCCTGCAGAATCGTGATTGAATAACCTGAAGGGATTTCAAGTGGGTGCGGGCTGCGTGAGCGAACACTACGCTTGCATACGTCATGACGGGGCGTATACAAGTTTTGTAGAGAGTTACCTTATTGCGAAGGGACAGTTTGCTTCGACTACAAAGCATTGGATAGAGTCGTCCTAGAATAAACGCGGCGCGGTCGCGTACCGTTTTTATATGGGGACGGAATGTCATCCCTCTGTCGAGGGTGACGCCTAGATATTTAACCTTCGAGACCCACGGTATGGGCTGGCCAAAGAGAGTGATGGGACTAACGGCGGAGGTGTTTGCGCGCCTACTACGGAGTGGGATGCTCGAAGTGATGTTCGGAGGGCGACCCCTTTTGAAGAGCACCGCTGCGCTTTTCGTGGGGTTGATGTCTATTCGCCACTTCCGGAACCACTGTCCCATGGTGGCTACTGCGATCTGGAGTCGCCGATGAAGCAGCGACATCTTCCTACACGAGTAGTAGATAGCCGTGTCATCGGCGAAGAGCGCTAGATGGGTCTCCGGAGACCGGGATATATCATTGATATACAAACTAAATAATAACGGGGAGAGCGCGGAGCCTTGCGGGACTCCGGCAGTCAGTTGACGGGGACGAGAACGAGTTCCCTCTACTCGATATCGAAACGAACGGTTCGACAAGAAGTCTCGTATGATGAGCACGAGTCTGTCTGGCACTCCCATGTTGTACAGTTTATAAATTAAACCGTTGTGCCAGACTTTGTCGAAGCCTTCGCCATGTCGAAGAAGAGGGCGCCGGTCGGGATTTGTTTACGCCTATTTAGTCCTATCAGGATGTGCTCCGTGAGGCGGTGCACTTGTTGTACGCACGAGTGTTTTGAGCGGAATCCGAACTGTTCGTCTATGAGAATTTTGTTCGCGGTAACAAAATCCCAGAGGCGTTTCCTAAGGAGACGTTCGTAAATTTTTCCTATCGTCGGGAGGAGACTAATCGGACGGTAACTAGAAGTTTCGTTTCTCGGTTTGCCCGGCTTATGTATAGCGATAACGTCCGCTTCTTTCCACACCGCGGGAAAGATGCAGTGCGTCATAGCGGCATTTAAAATTGTAGCCAACATTGCTATCAGTTGGACTGGCAAGAGTTTTAGCGCGCGGTTGCGGATGCCGTCGGAGCCGGGTGCCTTCCTAGGTTGGAGGTTGTGGATCGCGTCTCTAACTTCGTCAGTGGTAATGGGGGGTAACGCGTCCGAGGGCGGCAGGGAAGCTCTGCGCTCGACCTCCCTGTCGACTAACTCGGTGTGTTCGGGGTCCGCGTGTTTTGCCTTGTCATCGTCATCGAATGCCGGTGGTTGGCCTGAAGGGCGTACGAGGGGAGGCATAGTAGCGGTAGTTTCGAATTTGAGAGTCCTAGCTAGTCGCCAGTATGCTTGATGGGAGGGCGCGAGTTGTTCTAAATAACTATGCCAATTATCGTTACGCGCGTCGCTTAAGCGGGAGTGGACTTCGCGTTGTAGACGACGCATCCGAATCCGGTTTGAATGCGTGGGAAGACGATCGTAGGCCCGGATTGCCGCGTTCCTAACTCTTAAGAGATTCCTAAGATCGGGGGGCAGTCTGATGCGGTGGAAGCTGTCCTCCACATCGACTTCTTTTGAAGATCTAATGATCGCGGAAGAGATGTGATCGGTAATGATGTTTATGGATTCGACGGTGTCCTCGGGGGATAGATTCGAATCCGGGCGGTAAGGGAGGATTGGCGGAGCGGCTTCGGCTAGGCACGTGCCCAGCTTATTCCAATCCACCATGGTCCTCGTAACAGTGACTGGGTTGTGAGGGCGACCGAGCTGCATAACGACAGGTCGGTGGTCTGAGTCGAGCTCTGACAGTGCTTCGATGGAACGCAAGCGCAGAGTTACGTTCCTAAGCAATGCCAGGTCTATAGTGCTCGGACGGAGCGCGATGTTATACGGATAACATGTTGGAGTTGAGGGACCGACTACTTCAAAGGTGAGGTCGTCTATAAACGCGTCGAGACGCCTACCGTTGACGTTAGTACGATGGCAGTTCCACCTAGTGTGGTGGCAATTTAAATCGCCTGCCAGGATGACAGAGTCTCCCATGCCGAACAGTGACTCGATGTCACTGCTCAGAAGGGGCTTGTCCGGGGGGAGATAAACGGATGCGATGACGATCGGCTGGTGTCCCGTCAGCGAGATACGGCACACTGACGCCTCGATATGTGAGAGCGAGGGAGTATCGAGAGGGACAACGTGCAGGGCCCGCCTATAGTAAATGGCAGTCCCGCCTTTGGAGGCGGTGAGTCTGTCATTCCTAACCATGACGTAATTCGCGACTTTCGGGTCGCGACGCGAGGGCTTCAGAGAGGTTTCCTGCACTAATAGAATATCTACAAGATTGTCGCGGAGGAATTCAAAAATTTGATCGCGTTGCCGCGCGAGTCCGTTAGCATTATAGAATGCTAACGTAAGGGAATACGGTTTTTCTCTACCTTTTTGCGCCATTGGTTACCGGTAAAGATTTTTATAACGTGCGGGACACGGACTCGTAGACGTCCATGTGATCGAAAGCTGCCGCGAGCTGCTGTTCGGGGGTTACCGACCTACGTATCGCGTCTGCGAACGATCGCAGACGGTCGAAGTTGACCGCGGTGACGAAGTCGCGCACGAGCGCGAAGTCGTTGACGGCAGAGGGTTGCGGGGGACGGAACGCGGGCGCGGGGCGAGGTGCGAGCAGGGGCTGGGGCGCGGGGTGTGTCACGAGCGGGGGCGGGGGTGCGGTTTCCGTTCCCGCCTTCGTATACGGCAGCGGCTTTTTCCACGCCGAGACCGTGGGAACTGCAGCCGGCACGAAGGCGGGTTTCGGCACTGAAGGTGCCGAAGTCTTTGGGCCGACGGTTCGCGGAGCTGGGTGGGTGAGACGTTTTCGCGGAGCCCTAGGACATCCACGGTAGTTCGCGGGGTGCCCTTGCTTAAGGCATAGGACACAACTGGGGGGTTCGGTCGCGGTTTCCCTAACTCGCGAGCAGTCTAACGTAGCGTGATCGTCGAGGCACTTCACGCAGCGGGGACGCGCGTGGCAATTACGCGCCGAGTGGCCATAGAGTTGGCACCTGTAGCACTGCCCGGGAGTGCCACGTTTATGAGGGGCTTCGATGGAGACCCCGGATAGGCCGCAAACTGTCGAGAGGCATGAGATTTTCTGTTTTGCCTCCGGGGTTGGCTCCAACGCGACGAGAATCATATTATAGGGCTGCTTGCCCCGCCCACTGTGCATCCAATGCACACTAACTATAGGGAGTGACTGAGCGATCAGATCCTCCTTAACATAGTCTATGTCTAGTTCTTTCGGTACTCCGCGTATTACTACGCGGAGCTCGCGGTCCTCCTGAAGAGCATAGGTGTGGAAACCTATGTTCTCCTTTCGGAGGTATGCTGAGAGGGCCCTATGGTCGCCCGGCGTTGCGACCTTTTTTGATAACGCCATCTTGTTGTGTCTTTAAAGCGGTTAGTTGCCCTAAATTAAGAAAAATAGTATTATTATTCGCCAATAGATGTCGGGAAGAGTTGATTATTGAAAACACGAATAAAACAACATTTTCTGAAAATAAATCGCAGCTAGATCGATTTATTGCCCCCGAAATCCCCTGTATACTAAATTTTATGAAAATCGTTTGGAGCCGTTTCCGCGATTCAGATTATAATCTAATATATAAAATTCTCGTGTCACAATGTTCGTTCCCATACTCCTCCGAAACCGCTTGACCGATTCTCATGATTTTTTTTATGCATATTCAGTAAGCCTGAGAATCGGCTACTATCTATTTTTCATACCCCTAACATATATTTTTTTATTTGGACATTTTTTTTTGTTATAATGAGGTATTATGTGGTTGAATGAGGTATTGCATTACGCAACGCATTTACGTTGTAGATGTCCATGGGCTCCAGTAACCACGTAGCACCAGGTGGGCTGTGAGCACGTCCACCCATCTAAGCAAAAAAAAAAAGCTGGTGCTTCTTATCTAATCACATTTAACAAGATCTGACTTGTGATTTTTGAGTTATCCTCAATAAAGCATATTTAATTTAATCTAATTGATGGTGTTCTCAATTTTTTTTGTAATACGTATTTTTGTTTCTAGACTTGTGGATTGCTTATTGTTAATAAATAATTCAGCCATATACAAAATTAAATCGTATTGATAACAATATGCTTATATTATTGATAAGAAAGCTTTAATTACAATAAAGCATGAACTGATGGAAGTGTCGTTTTTTATTGCTTTCATGGGTCGTGGTCGTCATTTCGGGTAGTGGCGCGCTTCACCAGACGTCGGCATTCCTCGCGTACCGCGGCTCTTCTTGTGCACTCGGTAACGGGACCTCTTAGAGCTGCCTTTGTAAAATATGGTCGATCCATCGTAACGGTGATCTGGCGCGCGGTCTTGTACCCTCTATCATGCCTTACACCACAAGGCGCTCAACCCGCCGCAACACATGCTTTTTTTATTTATTTTTTTATTACTTAGATTGGTGGACCAGCACACAGCCCACCTGATGTTAAGTGGTTACTGGAGCCCATAGACATTTACGACGTAAATGCGCCACCCACCTTGAGATATAAGCTCTAAGGTCTCAGTATAGTTACAACGGCTGCCCCACCCTTCAAAAGAAACGTATTACTGCTTCACGGCAGAAATAGGCGGGGTGGTGGTACCTACCCGTGCGGACTCACAAGAGGTCCTACCACCAGTAAGGATGGAGATAGTCGATGATGATGATGATAGACGATGGAGGATAGTCGCTGCTAAAATAAGGATATAATGATATTAAAATGATGTGATATTATTTTTATGAATATAAGTATACAAATTTCCAACCTGGAATCGAACCTAGATGAATTGTTGTAAGATCACTAGACCAATAGTAGGATGAAATTTGATCGATTATTTTATAATTGGGTGATATCGTCTAGACTCTAGACAAATGCTATGTCTGCTAAAGCTAGTATTAATAATAGAAATGCTTCATCGAAAACATCATATTTTTCTTATTGACTCGTTGTTTTTTTATTTTCTCTTATACGTTGACTGAATTGATGATAAAATTTAAGTATCAGTTTCCAGAGAACTCAAGATGTGTTTTTATTGACTTGCGGCTTGATGGTGCATCGTAATAGGCGCTTGAGATGTTACCACATATACGTTGCAGACCGTAAACTAGAGAAAAGTGCTATGCGTTTAAACCACACAAACATATGTAGGTACGTCTGTTTTCTCCTTGGATAATGACGCTAGCCTGTAATTAACTTGATTAGGATTTCATACCCAAACTTATTTAAATCCATTCGAAATGCCTTTTCTCATTTTTAGACATTGATGCCTCTGAAGACAAAATTATTTTAATTTATGTAATTTTATCAATATCTGTTACCTATTAATTTATGACAAATTTTGAGCTGACCTGAGACACAACTAGCAAAATTGCTAATTTCAAAAAAACAGTGACAAATTTTCGATTAAATGTTTGGCTACCTTATTCTAAAGCCATTCCGATACATTTGACACTTCACCTTTCTGTTTCAAGAAGGTCAGAAGCTAGCTAATGAACGTGACCTTTGGTAACAGATCAGTTCCAGGTGAATCGTGAGTTGACCCATACTAGCATATAGCAAATATCTTATATCACTCCTACAATCATCCATACATTATGCTTAGTAGTTTCTTCGGCTTTGGCGAGTCGTAGACATTATCATTATTATTAGGTAGACTTATTTTTCACCCAGAAAAGAAACCGTACAATGGAACTTAAGCTTAATGAAATATTTTTTTATAGAAAAATAGACGGTATTAAGCACAACATTCCAATGTCAATGAATAAAACTTTAGTTGTCCGGGATTACAAAAACTATGGAGTAAACAAAATATCGGAAATAATATTCTAGTAATATAATTACAATAAAAAAAGCCAAGATTAAACGATCAAAACGGATCGGTTGGAGCCTCTGGGTCTGCGGAGGGACTTCGGTTCTCTCTGTATTATGTACCGTATGTTCCATAGGGAGTGCTCTGAGGAATTGTTCGAGATGATACCGGCATCTCGTTTTTACCATCGCACCGCTCGCCACCGGAGTAGAGTTCATCCATATTACCTGGAGCCACTGCAGTCATCCACAGTGCGTTCCCAGAGCGTACCATCCAGCTACGGAATGAGCTCCCCTCCACGATGTTTCCCGAGCGCTATGACATTTCCTTCTTCAAACGAGGCTTGTGGAGAGTATTAAGCGGTAGGCAGCGGCTTGGCTCTGCCCCTGGCATTGCTGAAGTCCATGGGCGACGGTAACCACTCACCATCAGGTGGGCCATATGCTCGTCTGCCTTCCATACATTAAACATATACTAAAATTGTTTAGGCTATGTAGGCTGCTGAACCTTTTGAACAAATAAAATTTACATTTACAAAGAATATTTTAGATACTCGAAAAGCTGATATCCGTACTGAAAGGAAATACCAATCTAAATAGCTCAAGATTTCAAAGCTGTTTGAAATCTTTACTGAATATACACAGATTGAATTTTCTCATATTATGTAGAGCATGATGGAACTCAAACTGTCTGGTAAAAAAAGAAATGAACATTTTTTCTTAAAGGGTGGTAAACCAAAAAAATTATATACTCACGCCTAGCCTTCTTTAATGTTGTAGATGAACATTTAAGATAATAAGCTAAGGACAATAATGATTCTTCTGTGAGCAAGGAAACGAAAATGCATTTAAAAATCTTATACACAAATTTTATGATAACATCGTCATGTTCGAACCGTCATGATCGATTTCATGATTATTATTTACTAGCGACCCGCCCTCGCTTCGCTTCGGAAACATTAAATTTTAATATTAATAACGGAGTCTCGCGATGCTACCCGCGTTTACTGTCGTACCGCGAATGACGCCGCGGGACGAAGCTAGTCTGAAAAAAAGAAGCCTAAGTTACTCCTTATATCATCAGCTACCAATCAGTGAAAGTCTCGCCAAAATCGGTCCAGCCGTTCCAGAGATTAGCCGGAACAAACAGACAGACAGACAAAAATTGTAAAAAATGTTATTTTGGTTTATGTACCGTATATACTTATATATTCATATGCATGTAGTAAAAAGCGGTTATTTCAATATTACAAACAGACACTCCAATTTTATTTATATGTATAGATTTGAGATTGTCCGTTAGGTGATTTTCAGTTCAGGACTAAATGGTTATCGGTGTCTTGATATATCAAAATTAAAATACAGCCTTGAGAGATTGGATCGATGGCTTCGATACATTTATAGAGAGAGAGAGAGCTTTCTTCAATGTACAACAACACATTGAAAATAAGTCAACAGATAAGTTTTATTTGTACAGTAGGCAGGCTCATTGATAAAAGTTATCTCTTTCGTACAACCGTATTCATCTAAAAGTATTATGAAGGTATAACTATAGATAGATTAAAATAAGACTATTAATCTGTAACTAAACTGGAATGTATCCTCGCTACATTCTGCTCAAACACGTCAAAAACACAAACTGAAACTCAAACCAGAATTGAGTATAAGGGCTTAAATAGTAATGAGCTCGCATTTAATCAAATCCCATTCGGGTAGTTTGCTGGAAATATTATTAAACCCATATTCGTAAAAGCTATTTTGTTTAAGCGACATTTTTACAACTTTACAGGATAGCCATTTGATATTTACAATTTGGAAAAGATTATCATAGCAAAAAGCTTCTTGATCTATTTGAATAGAGTTAATTTAATTGAAGTTCAAGTAAAAAAATGGATTTATTCATACTCTAATACCAAATAACACAGACCTTTAATTACAAAAATAAATATAGCGTATTAAGCAAAATGTCGCTCAAACCAAATAGCCTTATGCTTCTCGACATGAAAATATAGTTGTATTTTGAATATATGAAATGTTTCTTTTCACAATTTTCTCAAATTATTTTGACATTGATGTGATAATATGATGTTGTATAGCATTTAAGCCAGGAAGGACCATTATAATTGTTATACTTTTGTAAAAAAACATTATTGATATATTGGAATTAGTAGTTGATCGATTTTATTTGTGTTTAAGTTTGTAATTTATGTTTATTATTTATATAATAATGAAATTGTAGAAAACACTTATAGGGGCTTTGTACCGAATACATTAAAAACGTAAGAACCAAGTTTATGACTTTTTTTTTTAATAAGGTTAAAATGCAGACTAAATATACAAAGATATAATTATCCATTCATATTTATATTTAAAAAAGGTTATTAATTTTTAATATTAGCAGTATGGCCACATGGTTCCAAGATAAGAAAGATACACTGAACATTATATGGCCCAAGATTGAGAAAGAATTGCAGAAATAAAATAGGCCAACCTTGGAACCAACTAGCTTCCTCTGGAACATTGAGGAGAAAATACATCGTAGTCACAAAGCCGTAATACATACCTGCGCGGAATGCACTATAGATTCACCACCTATTTATGATATCTTCTCTATAACAAGATATTCGCATGCTTTGGTATCGATATTTTCAGCTTGGCTCTCGCAACGAGGAAGCGGAGTTAGAAAATGGATATATCTAGTCATTCTATAATAACTGAAGATATTTTTTACACACAGTCGTCCGTGCCGATAAAAATTGTATTAGTAGTTATATATTAGTAATTAGTATTGCTATTTACGAAATAGCTACTCTCCACAGCCTACCAATAGTTATAATTAATATTTAGTGACGTATCCCTTATTTTCAATAACAGCACTGCAACGACGTAGCATTGATTCTAGGGGGATTGAATTATATGCTTCAACAAATGCTTCATATAGTTCGTTTTGACTGGTGTTACGTTTGTTTGAGACTTTCTTTTTAAATAATGTACCAGAGATTTTCTATCGGGCTTAAATCCGGACTATTTGCCAGCCAGTCTAAATCGGATATACCTGTTCGCTAAAGAAAAATGTGACGCTATTGGCCGTGTGTTTAAGGTCATTGTTATGCTGAAAGATCCAGGTTACATGCAAATGATCGTCCAAGTAGGGAATAATTGTGTGCTCTAAGATATTTTTGTGTTGCCATTGATCCATTGTACCTTCAATATTCCGAACGGGTCCAACACCAGATCCGGAAAAACTCTTATTCTATCGCCAAAAAAGCGCTGATTAAAACCAATTTTATTTCCATCATGGACAAAATTATTTTTCTAAAAAGTACACTTCGTAGCGCGTTAGTAATTCATGTTTAGCGCCGCTTCGCTTTACATCGCCTCTCGCTCGTAAACAGGCTTTATTGAGTTGTGTTGTGAGCAAACGATGAATTTTAAAGCAGGCTGGATGTTGGGTATTCAATTTTCTAGTACCTTAGTGTGTAAGTTAGTTATTGGTTCCAAAGCGCACGTGTTTTAAAATTTTAAAACACGTACAGTGCATATGCATAAAATCTTGCAAACTTAGAAAAATGCGAAATTCTCTGCTATAAATTTATTAAATATTCTAGTAGTGATAGTAAGTTTATACTTATCTGTTCAAACTTAAATGTTATTGTTACGCCGGTAAGAGTAACGCCATCTATCGCCGAACAGTCGAACGAATATCGAAGGATCTAGAACTCCCGAGAAGTACAACGCCATCTATTGTCAGATAGCGGAAACACACAATACTAGATTTTTGTGGAATATTCTCGACTATTCTAGGGATTTCGTCTCGACTATAAAAACGTAGCGATGGCACGCAGTCAGTCAGTAATTGGAACTAATCGAAGCGAATTTTAAAGTGTTTGTGAAGTGTTTGAAGTGTTCTAAGTGTTGAATACAGTGCTAGTAATTTAAAGAAGTCGTCGTGGCCTAAAGGATAAGACGTCCGGTGCATTCGTGTGTAGCGATGCACCGGTGTTCGAATCTCGCAGGCGGGTACCAATTTTTCTAATGAAATACGTACTCAACAATGTTCACGATTGACTTCCACGGTGAAGGAATAACATCGTGTAATAAAAATTAAACCCGCAAAATTATAATTTGCGTAATTACTGGTGGTAGGACCTCTTGGGAGTCCGCACGGGTAGGTACCACCACCCCGCCTATTTCCGCCGTGAAGCAGTAATGCGTTTCGGTTCGAAGGGTGGGGTAGCCGTTGTAACTATACTGAGACCTTAGAACTTATATCTCAAGAAGGGTGGCGCATTTACGTTGTAGATATCTATGGGCTCCAGTAACCACTTAACACCAGGTGGGCTGTGAGCTCGTCCACCCATCTAAGCAATAAAAAAAAAAAGAATCTTATTTATCCCGAACCCCAGCACGTAGCATTATGTCTTGTAAAATTTTAGAATAGTATTATCAATGTGTAGTCGGTTTTTAATTTTTATTACCCTTGTAAGCAGACAAGCATACGGTCCACCTGATAGTGAGTGGTTACCGTCGCCCATGGACTTCAGCAATGCCCGAAGCAAAGCCAAGTTTGTATGTTCATGTCATCTTACATGAACATACTTTCTTATTACATGACATGTTAGAAAATCTTTCAAACGAAGAATTTCTAAGATATCTTATTTTTTCATTTTGAGAAGCAATTTAATAACTAATTAATGTAGCAGCCGGTGCGACCCAGTCATGTTGACCGCTTTATCAGTGTCACTCGTTTCCAGTCAATTATTTTAGCTTCAAGAGAAATGTGTCGCGAAATTTCAAAAAATTAATTACATTACATATCAATTTATTTTCCGACCACGTTATGGTTTATATTGTTTTCAAAATTTTTTATGAACAAACAGTCTAGATGAGGTATTTCCAAAATGGCCTGTGAAAATCTGTAGGGGACCTGTTTTATTGCCTTAAAAAGCGTACAAGCACAACGGCAAGGACGAGCGAGCTTGTAAGGCCACCAGCACCTGATGGTGAGCAGTTGTCGATGTTCATGAAAAATACAAATGTCACTTTTTTTTCTCTCTATGCTGATAGCCTTGGGAGGCTATTTCAGCTTCGCCCTAACATGTAGGTGAGCTCACGGGGCTCAAGCCGACCTACTGAGAAGATCCAGCGAGAAACTCAGTGGGATGTGTATATGGGTTAATTCGCTCGTCGAGCCCTTCGTCGCAAGCGACGGACTTGACGAGGACGGTGACCAGTAAATGTCACAGGTACAGATCTAATCTTTTGGCATCTAATCTTTTGGCGTCTTTCAATCTTTAGTAAGTGGATGGTATGACTACAACAAAAAAGGCAAGTATGTTAACACAGCTTAGATTTCATTTAAACGATTTCAATTCTTGTCTACTAAATCCGCATGGAATACGGGGCAGGAAAATTTGGGATCCTATGACATCGATCAATCACAATTACTACTACTACTGCGCTGGCGCCATGACCCCGAAGTGGGTCTTGGCCTCCGACAATAAACTTTGCCATTCGTCCCTGCGCTGCGCCACACCTTGCCAGTCCGACACTTGGAGCTCACGTAAATTTCCTTCCACAGCGTCAGACCAGCGGTTCTTGGGCCTCCCTACGGGGCGGCGTCCCTCCAGTACACCCGCGTACACCCATTTTACAGCCCGATCCTGCTTCATACGCACTACATTCCCGAGCCATTTGAGCCTCCGTGCTTTCATCTCTCCCAGAACATTCGGCTCACCAACAAAGCCTCACCACTTCCTTGTTTTTCCGGACGTGCCTAGAACCGCCTTCTTTCTGAACTGTTTTCCGGACGTGGCAAGAACCATCTTCTTTCTGAACTGAATCACAATTTAGTCTAGTAAAATTATCTCGACGTCCACATTGCTGTCAACTAGTTCCCTTAAAATTTGATCAGCCATCTCCGATGTTGCTTTAGGGCATTAAAATATTTTGTGCGGTATTCCGCAACTTCATCACATTACACTAGAATGTAAGTAGATGTCTTCTTTGCTGCCACACAAGCTAAGCATAGATCATTATCAGAATCGTCTAGAACACTCAGATAGATAATAGAAGACCTTCCTTTTGTTGTTAAACCTCCCAAAAGAGTATGGAAAAAATTAGTTCAGGGTTTAGCAGACATACTGGTGATCTCATGTACGACGTCAATTCCATGTGAGCCTGTGAAGTGGACTGCTGTACTTTTGAATGACCTTTTTTTTTTTAAAGACCAATTCTATCACAACCAAAAAAGACAAGAATGGTGACCTAAGCTAAAAGCCAGGATACTAATAAAGGGAGATTTTCCATGCTAACACACCTGGGCCTATCTACTTAATGTGATTGCCCTATGTGATCTTAAAGACCTTTCTGATCTAGTGATAATTTGATTGACCGATTGATTTTGAACTTTTTACTCGCCGCCGGAACAGAGTACATCCATACTTTCTGGAAATGTTATGTTCAACAGTGCTTTCTACAATGCGTTACTAGATATCTACTTTGTCCGTGCCGTTCAATATTGGAATTAAATCCTTTCCACGGTGTTTTCCGAGCGCTATGAATGGTTTTCCAAACGCGATTTGTGAATGGCACTCAGTAGTAGTAATAGGCAGTGACTTGATAGCTTTACTGACGTCTATGAGCAACCGTAGCCACTGACCATATTGTGAACCGTATGCTAGTCTTCATATAAAAAAGAAGCGTGGTGTCGTGGGACACCGGATAGGAACGAAGTTCCTTATTATAAAAATATTAATTTTAAGTTCTATTCGAGGTATGAAGAAAATAAAACTGGAGGCTTCGCGACAACCCACGGTCATTCGGTAACGTGCGAACTTATTGTGGTACACTTCATTCACGGTTGTTTGCATAAGAGTTAGTGTATTGCGCAAACGAACACTCTAAGATCGTGGTCAATGAATGATAAAAAAATATGTTATTTTTTGTACGTTATTACAATGTTAAGTCGTACACTGTGTGCATTACTAGTAAAAATCTTACGTTATGGACGTTTTTTCCCGGATAGGGTACCCCTCCGCATCGTCCCATAAAGAACTTCGTTCCAATAAGTAATAATAAAAAACAGTTTAAGGTCAGCCTGGTACGTGTGATGGTTGTCATTTTATATAAATTAAATTTCTATCTTAATTCTGATGATGATAATAGAAATTAATCGGTTGGTGTCTTTCTAAACATGGCATAAAGTGTAATCTTGTTCACCGACATCAACAATAAGAAAGTACGTGTAATACCCATTTTACTAAAGAGTATTAATTCAATTGGTAACTTAATTATTTTTTGTTATGATTGTATTTTATATTTTAATGTTTATTCATTAAATCGTGAGCCGACAGTGATTGTAATTTTGAGCCCGCAAACAAATTGCGATAGATCGCGACGTTCAAACACGAAAATACTACTAAATGTTTATCGAATGATCTTCAAATGTTTCGCGAGCGTAACGTCGATTTCAACGAAATTAAACACCAAGACGTGCTTAAATTTGAAACAGAAACAAATTATAATTACTGTTCGCAATTCATTTAAATTTGGATTTGATTCGATAGATTTTAGACAGTCTCTACGTTTGAAATTAAAGGAATATTTGACGTGATTTGAATCTTCAACATTATGAGTTTTAATTACGGACTATTTATAGGAGGCTAGTTGCTCTTTCAAACCCACGGTGATTTTAATAAAAATATTTTTAGGGTTAGCAAAATGGCTGACTATTTCGCTCAGTTACAATCGTATTTTTTTATTTTGCTTGAGAGGTTTAGGTGATCTACTTTGTTTTAAGTGGTTAAGAGAATCTATAATATAAATACAATACTTTCAAACCAAAACTCATTACTGCTCTTCACGACAAAAATAGGTAGGGCGGTGGTACATCCCCTTGTAGACTTAAAAGATGCCGTACCATCAATAATAATAATGATATTTATTCAAACCTCTTTAAATACAAATACGTGCAAGAATTTATAACACTAGTATAATAATCTACATGGCTTTTTTATGAGGTACACAATAACAATATTTCCTGACTTTTATGCTAAGAAAACCTGTGCTATAAAAGTCAGTGGTTCAGTGCTAGGTCACCAGGTAAGGTAAGTCAACCAGGAAGAGCGATCTGTAAGAATGTACGTACGTGTGTGTGTGTGTTTGTGTATGTGTGTCATACAATAAAGTATAATAAAGTGTTACATTATATATGTCCTACATTTTATATATTACACATAATATATCATATTTGCCATAGATATAAATTAGCTATATTAGGGTCAGTAACTAAAGGTTATATAATTTATGGAACGAAGTTCCTTATGGGACGATGCGGAGGGGTACCCTAGCCGGAAAAAAACGTCCGTAACGTAAGATTTTTATTAGTAATGCACACAGTGTATGACTTAACTTTGTAATAACGTACAAAAAATAACATATTTTTTATCATTCATTGACCACGATCTCAGAGCGTTCCTTAGCGCAATATACTAACTCTTATGCAAACAACCGTGAATGAAGTGTACCACAATAAGTTCGCACGCTACCGAATGACTGTGGGTTGTTGCGAAACCTCCAGTTTTATATTCTTTATACTTTGAATAGAACTTAAAAATAATATTTTTATAATAAGGAACTTCGTTCCTATCCCGTGTCCCACGACACCACACATTTTCAAATCACGGTGTTACTTAAAGGAAATAAATTGAAAAAATCTTCTTCACGTCAAATTACACTTTTCATTAAAAACAAACGGAATTAATTCAGCTCAGTATCTAAAATTATACCGAAAGCTTTCTATTTGGTTCACAGCTGGTTGTTTACACTCCGGAATAACATTAAGCCGATTTCTAAACGGGTCTATTCATTTAAAAAACAAATTATTTCCAATTTATCACCGAATCCATCGATTGGCGAATAAGCCGGAGGCGGTCGCAAAGTCGGTCCTATCAAACTTTTTAATTCGACTCATAATGCTGCTGCGAAATATTATACAGCCTGCGTGATTTTTAATCGTGTAATCAAAAAAAAAAACGTTCCCCCTAGACGTAGCAAGCAAACATATTAATATACGCTACTCTGAGTATTATGCCAGCGTAATGCTAGCGCTAACTGGTATTTAATAATTTTTTCTACCAAGCTGATAGCCTTGAGAGGCTATTTCAGCGTAACCTTAGCTAGTAGGTGAGCTCACGGGGCTCAAACCGGAGTGATGCTAACACTGACCTTAGTAAGAGCAGTGCTTCGCAGTATCTACCATCGGATCGGAAGCGCGACCCACTAAGTAAATCCGGCGAGAAACGCAGTGGGCTGTGTCTAAGGGTTAATTCGCTCGTCGAGCCCTTTGTCGCAAGCGACGGGTTCGACGAGGACGGTGACCGGTGCTTGTGGTACCTAAAAGCACCGTTAATGGATCGGGTGGATCCGTAATGACGTGTTTACTGGTATTTACTCATGATAGGCCATATTGTAATAAATATCTGTGGGGCAATCCTACGGCTTATGCTTTTCCGCGTACCGTTCACAAGGCGTGGTCTCTTCAGAAGCTTCGCAGTCTGATATAGCCCGGTCTAGTTCCTCAGAGGCATGGTAACCGTAAGTGATTCCCCCACCGTAAAAGAGGCGTTACAATACGTCTTAGCTTACTTATAAGTAGGGACCACCATGCTCCATATTTTTCGCCACAAAGTAGCCATGCGTTTTAGTTTATAGGGTGGATCAACTGCTATCTACAATTCAGACTGAACCTCATTTTTAAACGTGAGCGGCCGCGTTCTAGTTTTTGTATCTATGAGTCCTTTAGAGAATTTCAATCCTGACGTCACTTCCAGCTTAGCACCGTGAGCTCAACACCAGTCCGAGCGTAGTTGTGTAGTGTAGTTAATATGCAATGTTGCACGTTGCAATGTTGTTGTAATAGCCCCTTAGGCTACTAATGATGAGGTAGGAATAAAAACTAGATATAAATTTTCCTGACCAATTATTTGTCCTAAGCTTCGACCCTTGAAAGTTTTACGTCTTCATCAACGATTACAGCTCTCATGAATTTGAATTTTACAAAAGTCCACAGATATGGTGGTTCAATGATCCCTGTTGAGTATTCAAAGAGAATATGAAAAATAAAAACCTCTTTAGTTTTAAAAAAAATATTTCCTTAGAAAAGTTCGCTCACCTATCAATGAAGAGAAATAATTCAATCTTACATAATATAATAATAATATTTAAAATATTAATTTAAATAGAAATATTAGGAGTTTTAAGTGTTGTTTTGTATTTATTTATATTAGAGGTACGTCAATATTCAAATTAATTTATTATAGTTTTAAGTTTTTATGTAATTTAAAGTAAAATACAGTAATATATTACACTACAGATTTACATTGCTGACAGACAGAATTACGTTAGAGAAAACGCAGCTGTTCGGTGATATATTACCGAACACCTTTGTCAGCATAATTCGCGTGACGCGTTAACTTCATTTCCACAAATCGTCAGTGCACGATCAACAACCGCGTCACCCGGGTGCATTCATAACATTAACATTTAATTTATTTTCTCTATATTTTAACAATAAACATTTTTAAACAACATTATCTTTAACTAACAAACTCACACCGCACCCTACAGCAGCTAATATTTATTTACCATTATATACCTACCATATACCGTTTCCTCACTATATCAAGTAGTACGGTCATTAGGAATGTAATAGTTTAATGAAATCACACCCTGTATAGGCAAAGTTACCTACTGGGTTCAATTTATTTTCTTTTGTCGCGTAGAGCCGCGTTCCGGTTGACAATTTTTACGAATAAATCCCTTAAGATTTGCTACAAAGAGTTTCATTTGCATCCAGACCTGACTTAGATCCTTACTATTGGGCCATTAGAAAAAAGGTTTAAAACTCGAACAAAATCAACTTTTGTTGTAAGACGAAAATTTTTTGAAGGCAGACGAGCATACGGCCTACCTGATGGTGAGTGGTTACCGTCGCTCATGGACCTCAGCAATGCAAGGGGCAGAGCCAAGCCTCTGCCTACCGAATTTATAAATTTTAAGGATTTTTTCAATCACTGGCTTAACAAATAAAAAGAACTAGCAACGATTAGGGGTCCCCAGATATAGCATTAATTCCACATTTTTTCACAGACAAGGATAACTGAAAGGTTAACTTCTGAACTCTAATTCTAAGAACATTCATAATTATTTTTGACAGTCTAAAAAATTTCAAAAAAGACCTTGAAATTAGTGGAAATCGTTTATTTTGTATGCTTTTTAATTGATTTCGTAAATAATTCACAGGCCATCTGATATTAAACAGCTAATATTCCTATATATCGCATCATAAACGTTTGAAATTTACATAGTTTTAAACATACAAAAGCATACGCTAACGAAATTACTAATTAATACTAATCAAATTGAATTAAATTATATTAATTATAATATATAAAATTAGTGAAATTAAATTAATACTAAATCAAATTATTCATAACAGTGATTCAAATTGTGATAATACTCTGTATGTTTCTTTGGGTCATAAATGGGCTTGTACAGAACATCAGTATATAGCACGAGAAAGTTATTTAAATCGCCAAAAAATTCAAAGAATACTAAACCGCTAAATTCGTGCCCAAACAATATCCACCCTCAGATTTATTAAGGCAATTAAACTTGGCGTAAGTTGACAGAATTTTTTTCTTTTGTTTGGGACACTTTAATGAGTCCCCTGAGATGTCTCGAATTAAATTCGTAGGCGTCGTGCCTTGTTTCTGTCTATAACGCTATTGTTGTCGTATCAGAATTAATATAGACAAAAAATCCCAACTGAACTGAGAGACATACGTTTGTAAAAATTTATAGACCAGGTAACAAATACCCACGAGAATTATACCCCTCCGAAGTTACAATACACTGCTGATGTCAGCAACATTATCAGTTTATCATCATATAGCTTCAGGATACTTATTTCCTAGTCATTGAATAGCTATTTCCTATGATTTATATATGAAATCAATTAAATTCAATAATTTACTTGAATAGTAAAGACATCGTAGAATATTAAATAGAAATATACATTAATCTTTCTAATCTATTAAAATGACGACATAGCAGCTGTTACTTCTTTTTCTGTGCACCTCTGGTTTATAAAAAATCGATATAAATAAATTTAAAAAGCAGTAAAACAAATCACAAATCTTTCACTAAGAGCTTCGAATGTTCAACATAAAACATCAGAGATTCTAACGTTATTATATTCAAAATATCGAAAACGTGTCTCCGAGTTTTGCACGGTTTAAATTCAGTTTCACAATTCTAGACATCGATTTGAATTGGTCTAGTTCGTGACTTTTGCCAAGTCGAAGCGCAACCTCTGGCGTTAGGCATTTTATATTTCAATTTTACAAAAACGATTTAAAAAAAAAATGTTTCTTTGTAGTTCATTTCAAATTGGAACAAGCGTGGAGTTTACTAATCGAAAAAAAACAGTTAAAAAAATGATAATTGTACTCTTGATAGGACGTATTAATCTATCTTCTTCTTCTTCTTCTTCTATACCTATATAAAAATGAATTGCTGTTCGTTAGTCTCGCTAATACTTGAGAACGGCTGGACCGATTTTGTTAATTTTGATCTTGAATTATTTGTGGAAGCCCAGAGAAGGTTTAAAATGTACATAAATATGAAAATATTCGGAATTAAATAAAAATAATAATTTTGTTTTCCCTTTGTTGTGTCCCCCGTCGGACGGATTCCTTTTGTTTCGTTTAGGTTTATTTTATACAAAAGCTTAGGACTTTTACTTAACGATTGAGGCACTACGAAGTCTGCCGGGTCAGCTAATACCAATTAAAAATAATAATATAAATAATAAAATTGACATCAAATAAATATCAAAAATGATATAAACTTTAAATACCAAAAAAATTGGTTGAAAAAATCCAAAACTTAACAAGCTACCTCAAAGAGCATATTAAGAAATCAACAAAGTTGTAAGTCGGTGATCTATTTCGGAACGAAAGTTGCGAGAAGCCGCAAAAAACGAATGCTCTTAAAAAGTTTAATGATAAAATCAAACATGAATCATGAAACATTGAAGTTAAGAACTCGACCTGAAACACTGACAGCAACTTTAAAGTCCCAGAGGTGAGCCGTGATTGGCACTTAAAGTATGGATGCTATAGAAAGCTGGTTGATTGGAAACAACGAATTACAAAAGTTTGGATATTCTACTTTATATATAAAAATAATAATTTTAGTAACAATTAATATCACCTGCAAAAAAATTGAAGTCGTTCTCTGTACGCGTTGACCCTTGGTCTAATTGATTACTATGCTATTTATTTTGTTATAATTTAATGTAAAAATTAACTAACCGCATTTTTTTTAGATTTGTAAGCATTTTATATTGTAGCGTGCAGCACTGGCATGCCAAGTCGCACTCAGATGTCATCGGGCGTAAAAGGAATTCCCCAAGACGCAGTTATCACCTGACGTCATACCTTACGTCACCAATCGACAAGATTCGCGCGCCGATTTAAGTTTAACGTAAAAATAATTACTTCGTAATATTAATATAATTAGTATTGTCTAGTCCCTAGCCTAGTTATCTCCGTTTCCTGTTAATATTATAATATTGTACACATCTAAAATATTATAAGTGTTTTTAAAAAAGGTTGCTTGACTAATTCATTTTTGAGAGCAAATTTCTTGCTAATAGGAGAGAGTAGATAATAAACCACAGTATCAATAGGAAATATACTAGAGCTAGGATTTTTAAAGTAATTTGCCTACGAGAGCCCGAAGGATCTCTTGGTCAAAATAGTTTAAGAATCCCTGTACTAATGACATTAATATTATTTCAATATCGTAAGAGCATTTAGGCAAACTATGTAACTGCCACATAAATGTTGAGTATTGTTCGTATCTGTTTGTTTACAACATCAATGTTTATTGAGAGGTATTTCTCGATCGCCTCATTAATAATGGGTTAGGCGGGAAGGCGCAGGCGTCATTGCCTTATTCAATGAATTATTCACAAAAGAAAAAAACACGTAAATAATACGAAAAAAAACCCAAACCGAAGCGTAGAACAGAGTGGCTTTTGCTGTGACATGAATTAAATATCTCATTTTAATTTTAGTAAAATTTTTCGGAGTCACAATTTAGACGAAACTAATGACTTTGTTAGTGTAAGGTAAGTATTATAAATATATTATCTTCAATGTGAAATTACAAAGATGTACCGGTGAGCCAGCTTGAGATTTGATATTTATTTCAAAAAGAAAATTCGCTATTATATGAACCTTTATGTATTTGTGTATTTTTGTGTGTAAAATGTTTTATATAAAAAGTTGTAGATATATAGACATCTTTTCTTTTATTATTTATACTGTTAGTGGTTTACTGGAGGTAGGACCTCTGGTGAGTCCGCACGGGTCCACCACCCCTCCTATTTCGGCCATGAAGCAGTAATGCGTTTCGGTTTGAAGGGTGGTGCCTTATGGTGTTCTAAGGTCTCATTGTACACCACCTACAGCGGTGGTGTACAATGAGACCTTAGAACTTATATCTCAAGGTGGGTGGCGTATTTACGTTGTAGATGTCTATGGGCTCCAGTAACCACTTAACACCAGGTGGGCTATGAGCTCGGCCTCCGATATAAAAAAAAAAAAAAAGTTCCTGCCATTAATATCTTTCCTTGCTTATTTCTACCGCAAAGTATGCTTGTTTCGTGGGTGAAACAGCCACAACACACACACACTTAAAATCAGGTGAGCCATGAACACGTCAGACCACGGAGTGCAACAAAAATATTTTACTCACAATAAAGATGAAACATTGAACTCAAGTATGTAATGTTGACACCAATTGACACTAATCAAATAAATAAAAAATCGCCTAATATTTAGTTTTACTGATAAAAAAATTGGCACAACATTTAATTAATACAAATTTTAATTGAAATCTTTACAATGATACGCCTAGTTTATTTTTCCTATCACATTTTAGATGTAATAATGCCTTTCAATGCAATTTTCGGCAATTGCTTTACACACTATTCTGTATGCGTGAACATAAAAAACACACACACGCATAAAATAAATAACTACAGACAAAAATCCCAGTATTTAACTTTGTGAATTTCGTATCCGGGCGCCCTGGTTTTGTTTTACCGAGAGCTAGGAAATTTGCGAAATTCATTTACTTATTTTTGAGATTAATTTTAAATTGTTTCGACTACGACACTAGTTTGGTATCAAACATAAAGCAACTGTGTTCTATGCTTTATCGAGGTTATCAGAATCGAGTCGTAGGTAATTTATGAAATAGATTTTGTTCAGTTTTTTTTTTTTTTCTCATAGGAAATGCAAAAAAAATCCTGAATGCTATCTATCATCTACCTCGAGACATGAAGTCAAAGACGACTATTTTATTAGAACGTTTTGCTACGTATTTGATTATTCGTAAGCATTTATATTAAATTTAAATTTACTCTCACTAAAATATTGTCTTTTTTTACATTTAAAAACAGTATACTTTAAGTAAAATAAAATGAATAAATAAAAATATTACTAGCAAACGCCCTGTTAACTGATGGATGAAAGGCGATTGCATGCAGCAGAGATGCGAATGTTGCGATGGATGTGTGGAGTAACGAGAATGGATAGAATACGGAATGAATATGTGAGAGGAAGTCTGAAAGTGGCATCTGTGACAGAGAAGCTGAGAAGTGCGCGTTTGGTATGGTATGGACATGTGATGAGACGAAATGAAAATGAGGTTAGTAAGAGAATGTTAACTGTGAATGTGAAGGATATAGAGGAAGAGGTAGACCTAAGAAGAAATGGATGGAATGCGTGAAAGACGTTATGGGTAAGAGGGGAGTGAGTGAAGAAATGGTATATTCTAGAAGAGTATGGAAGGAGAAAACATGTTGCGTCGACCCCAGGTGACTGGGAGAAGGGCAGGATAATGATTACCCTCTTAACTGAGCCTTAGAATTCACTCAACCGTAATCCTTACAACCCAATAAAATAACACGCTGTAAACTTTATCATTGCAGTATCCCGGACAGTTCCCTTTTGTTTTAAAATCCGCTCGCCGTCTGCCAAATGTGGCATGGCTGAACGAGGTCGGGCCTTTTTAGTTTTTTCTCACCATTCCCTATATTTTCCTTTACATTAGATCCCGTTTTATTAAAATGTACTTGACACCGCGCCAAATGAGGTACGTACCAGACGATTAAGTTTGAAAAATGGAATAAAGAGTAATTTAATTTTATATTATCACTTTCTGTCATCATAATATATATCTGATCGGAATGTATTCGGCTGGTGTTTTGGGCCATTTTCCATCAAAAAATAAGTGGTGGTTTTAGCCCTCTGAGCTCGAACCCTCGATAGATCGACTTTTTATTCCATGGGGAGTGCTCTGAGGAATTGTTTGAGATGATTCCCTCATCTCCTTTTTATCATCGCACCTCCCGCCATTGGAGCAGAGCTCATCCATATCACCTGGAACCGCTGCAGTCATCAACAGTGCGGTTTCCAGAGGCCTTTTTTGCCACGTTCCATCCGGCTATGAAATGAGCTCCCCTCTACGGTGTTTCCCGAGTACTATGACATGTTCTTCTTTAAAAGATGCTTGTGGAGAGTATTAACCCGTAGGCAGCGGCTTGGCTCTGCCCCTTGCATTACTGAAGTCCATGGGCGACGGTAACCCCTCACTGTCAGGTGGGCCGTATGCTCGTCTGCCTACAAGGGCAATAAAAAAAATATCTAATAAGGTATCGATCGACCTGTACGAATGTGTGTAAAGCGCTACTTCCATTTGACTCCATACAGACGACAGCCGTTTGGATAGTCGATAATCCCTCACGGATCGTTTGTAACCTCTGGGTCTGCGGGGGGACTTCGTTTCCCCTGTATTTCGTACCGTGTGTTCCATGGGGAGTGCTCTGAGGAATTGTTTGAAATGATACCATCATCTCATTACCATCGCACCGCCCGCTACTCCGGTTCGTCAATACTATTTGGAGCCACTGCGTTTATCCCCATTGCATTTCCAGAGATATTTTTTGCCAGCAACCATCCGGCTTTGGAATGAGTTCCCCTCCACGGAACTCACGTGGTGAGTATGGGCTCTATATCTAGTGCAATAAAAGCATTTGAATAGTGGCAGACCTATCGCATATGCGTAGATGTAATGCGTTCCGTTTTGAAGGGTGGGGCCGTAGAATAGAAACTTTAAGCTCATGTTTCAAAGCGGCATTTACCTTGGTGATGTCTATGAGCTCCGGTAACTACTTAACAAAAAAAGGCTTATGAGCTTATTCGCCGATTTAAAGAATATAAACAAAAACAGGTGTGTGGTGTCTAGGGACACCGGAAAGGAACGAAGTTCCTTATTATAAAAATTTAAATTTTAAGTTCTATTCGAGGTATGAAGAAAATAATTATTCGGGTATACATTTTTGTTATGATTTTTTTATTGGTAAAAAAAACTACTCTATTATGAACTTTATTTTATTCACAAGGATTTATAAAAAATATATAATAATAATATAGAAAGAAACAGCTATTTATATGAATAATAATAATAACCGTCATCACGTAGACTATACATTAGACACTGTATAGCCATCATAATAAGACTATACATAAATAATAAAAATCTTACGTTACGGACGTTTTTTCTCTTCTTCGTTCCAAAATATTTCATGCAAGATGTGACGTTCGTGAAAATAAAAACTTTTTTTTTTCATTGATCTGAGCGTGAATAAAATTTTTCGGCGAACCCACAACCAAACAATAAGAGAGCCTTAACAGAATTAACCCGCGACGTATTTTATTCTGTTTTTGTAACGTATTTCTAAAAGCAGTTATCAGAAATCGTTTCAACCTTATCAAAGGTTAGCAACTCGTTCTGTGAACTACAACAATAAACTCGTGTTACCTTATAGAAAGGGTTGAACCCTTTTCGGCAATATGACAGCCCTGACTGACAGGGCGCTACTGTATATTTATTTGATAAATTATACTTTTTTTTATGTATGTATATTTTATTGTATTTTTTTGTTTCTATTTCTTTTCAAATGTTTTCTTATTGTTAAGTATATAAGAATGGTTCGTAATTAATTCACGCCAACAAACACAGAGAAAATGCTTGACTGCACACATTTCAATACCTAACAACAAATTAATGAGAAACATGTATAAGTTTCAATTGTTTTTTATTAAAATTATATGCTGTTATGGACCTATCCTAAGGTGACTGTTTCTGGTAAGGAAATTGATCGGGTGGAGTTAGCATGCAGTTTGGGTTTGACAATTGATCCCGAATTGCGATTCGAGGCCCATATTACAAAGAACTTAAGAGCTTGTTTTTACAGACTGAAGATTCTGTACTCGTTTAGACGGTACGTCAGTGTACCCATTAGGAAGTTGCTTATCGATAGTCTAGTTTTGTCGAAATTAAATTACTGTGATACTGTTTATGGTCCCTGTTTACTCTCGAGAACTGAAAAATTAATACGACGCATTCAAAATGCCTGTGCCAGGTATTGCTTTGACATTCCCGTGAGAGGACACATAACGCCCTATTTAAATGATCACAATATATTGAAAATGGCAGCTAGAAGAAGGTTGCACTTAGCAGTCTTACTATTTGGAGTGATTTCGACACATGAACCTAGGTACTTGTATGAGAAGTTGGATTGGAGAAGTACTCAGTACAGGTATGGCTCACGAGCTACTGTTAAGCCATTGTTGACGCCCAAATACAGAACAGCTGCTTTTCGGGGAGCGTTTAAATACGCAGTCTACGCATTGCTGGAATGATCTCCCACCACCTATTCGTCACATTGTAACAAAGCATGGCTTTATTAATCGTTTAAAATCATTTCTTTTGGACTCACAAAAACTAATCTAATTTATAGTATTTATAGTAACTAATTTAATCCTAGCTTGTGAAAACTTCCCATATCGTGGTTGGAGGCGTCCGTATCGGGGTCGGGGTGCAGTTGAAGTACCTCGGCCTCATTCTGGACAGTCGTTGGACCTTCCGTGCTCACTTTCAAAATCTGGTCCCTCGTCTGTTGGGGGTGGCCGGCGCGTTAAGCCGGCTTCTTCCCAACGTTGGGGGGCCTGACCAGGTGACGCGCCGTCTCTATACAGGGGTGGTGCGATCAATGGCCCTATACGGGGCGCCCGTGTGGGGCCAGTCCCTGGCCGTGGGGGTAGCGAAGCTGCTGCAACGGCCGCAACGCACCATCGCGGTCAGGGTCATCCGCGGCTATCGCACCATCTCCTTCGAGGCGGCGTGTGTACTGGCTGGGACGCCGCCTTGGGTTCTGGAAGCGGAGGCGCTCGCCGCTGACTATCAGTGGCGGGCTGACCTTCGTGCACGGGGCGTGGCACGTCCCAGCCCCAGTGTGGTCAGAGCGCGGAGGGCCCAATCTCGGCGGTCCGTGCTGGAGTCATGGTCCAGACGGCTGGCCGATCCTTCGGCTGGTCGTAGGACCGTCGAGGCGATTCGCCCGGTTCTTGTGAATTGGGTGAATCGTGACAGAGGACGCCTCACTTTCCGGCTCACGCAGGTGCTCACTGGGCATGGTTGCTTCGGTGAGTTCCTGCACCGGATCGGAGCCGAGCTGACGGCAGAGTGCCACCATTGCGGTTGCGACTTGGACACGGCGGAGCACACGCTCATCGCCTGCCCCGCATGGGAGGGGTGGCGCCGTGTCCTTGTCGCAAAAATAGGAAACGACTTGTCGTTGCCGGGTGTTGTGGCATCAATGCTCGGTGACGACGAGTCGTGGAAGGCGATGCTCGACTTCTGCGAGTGCACCATCTCGCAGAAGGAGGCGGCGGGGCGCGTGCGAGACGCGCAGGCCCGCCGCCGTCGAGCGGGGGCCAGGGAGGCGGATTTCGCCCAAGCCCTGGCCCTCTAAGTGTTTCGGGTCTCTCTCACATGTCGGCCTGGGGACCGACGAAGGGGACCTAAGAAGATGACGTGCAAGCTGCTCTGCACGCGTTTTATGCAAGAGCGTCCGGGTGATGGAAGGCCGGCTATCCTCAACCCACGCTGGTTCTGACCCAGCGGGGTATTCCGAGGGTAGACCATTCTAACCGGCGCCATCTAGGCGGGCTTCGGATAGCCTGCCGACCGAGAGGACTGGTGGTCGTGGCGCCGACGACCGCCAGTCCGGCGTCCCGAGGGGGAGGGTGATGGGAGAGATGTGCTCCGCACTAAACGCTTCACTTTCCCCCCTTTGCCTTTTCATGAGTTCGAGACTCATGTTCATGACTTCTCATGCGAGGTTTGGACGTTGGTTGTTGAGCGACAGGAGGTTTTAGTCGGTTCAACTCCGACATGCCCCGCCCTCCATCCCCAGTGGAGGGCGGAAGTCCGGTGATTTCCTCCTGACAAAAAAAAAAAAAAAAGCTTGTGAAAACTTCCTTTTATTAAATTTTTATTTTTTTTTATTTTTTTTAAGTTGCCCACAGGTTGTTATTACTGTGTGCTTATTATGTTTTGTATTCGGGTTCACCATTTAATTTGATTTTTGTTTTGTTTTTTTCTTAAATTTTTGGTTTTGTTTTCGGGTTCACCATTTAATTTGATTTTTATTTTGTTTTTTCTTAAATTTTTATAATTTACTAATTTTACTAATTTATATCATATTCTGAGTATGTACACACGTACGGAGTCTTCATTCCCGCAAAGAACCAAAGGGAAACGGGGGTAACTGAAAATCAGCGCTGTTCAATTTATCAACCTTGAACAGCAATAGCTGAGCCACCTCCTTTTGCCTTTTTCTCTTTTTTTTGCTTTTCTTTTTTTTTGTATTTCATTTTATGATGTGAAAGGCAATAAATGATCTTTATTATTATTTAATATTATTATTATATAGGGACAGAGAAAGCGACTTTGTTTTATACTATGTAGTGATTTATTAGATGTATATAAATATGTATGTCAGTGTCTAGTACACATAAGACATCTGATAACGTAGGGAAATGATGACCATGCGTGATTTGTTCCCAGTTATTTATTTTCTGTTATTTTTATTATTTATTATATGTACGTATAATGTATTGGAGTGTATTAAAGAGTATATGTTTCATGTGGGCTTAAGACAGTGCATTAATCCTAATTGGAAATAGAACGTAACCTAGTTAAGTGACAACTCTAGAGGGTCATTTGTTACTTAGCTATAAGCAAGTTGGGATCCCGTAGGGGATTTAAATCCATAAATACTTTAGATTGTTATAGGGATGTACTGTGTAAGCCAGTAAACAGATCTTAAAGATACATTTACCCAAATTACGCATCTTTCTTTTGTATATTTCAACTAATGATTGATATAAAATTCAATCGTTTTTTTTTTATATTTATAATTATATAGATATAATAATGGCACCCTTTTTTTTTTTTAAATGTAGTTTTACTTTTAATCAGAAAAGCTATGTATAAGTTTTTGTAGCATAAAGAAAAAGACGCCTGATGTTCTTGTATCAAGACATCAGCCTCAAAGGTTAGACTCAGCATTGAAATACCGGACATCCTGCCTTTAGATCGAAAAAACCGTATTACGTTACTGCAAATAAGCTTATTTATAAATGAGTATATAGTAAACTGCCAAAGATTAATACAAGACCATAATTTCTATCTTGAACTTACTATAGAATACCCGTGTTGTCTATGCGATAGTATTCGTTATATTAGAAAATAATAGTTCTTTGAACCCATGAAGTCGCCATTTGTATGAACATAAGATTTTAGCATTAAAAAGTTGTATCAATTTCACGATTACAATTTTTCTACAAAACTTTCGTTGTTTTACGCTCTCATTTTTAAATGAAGGCATTCCAATTGCTCGAATCGAAATTGATCAAACCCATCAATCCCCTAAAATATTCTAAATAAAACTACTCAAGTTAAGAAAGTAGAAGAAAACTACGAGCCGTTAATACATTAAGCCAGCCCACTTTAATTTATCACGTAAATTTCCGTAACTCCATATTTCCCTTAAACTCTTTTAATAACAATAATTCTCCCGCCACGTTCGGGCACAATGGCGGCTGGAAATCTCCATTTGCGTACACCACGAGAGATGTTTGCATAATATTCAGGAGCGAGAGCACCTATTCAACAAATCATATTTTTTTTTCAAACGGTAAGCGAACGGGAAAATTCTCTGGTTATGTATGATGGTTGGAAAAATAAATGGAACATCGGGACATATAGTCTGTTCGGTGTGATAAAGGCCTATTAAAAAGTTAATAGTTTAAAAAAACTAACAAAATACGTTTTTATATTTCTATAAAAACGTATTTCGGACGTATAAAAACATCCGACTAAAAAATAAAAAATAAATTTTAATAAATTTGAATTAAAAATAGTGTATGAAAAAATGTTTTTTTTTTGGAGTTTACTCCTTTAGAATCGATTTACATATATAGGCCCGGGGTATGAAAATTATGGGGACCAAAATCGTACTAGCATGTCACACGAAATGCGTTATGCGCCTGATTGGCTCCTGATTGCGTGATGCGTGCGCGCGCCAATCAAAATCGTACTAGCATGTCACACGAAATGCGTTATGCGCCTGATTGGCTCCTGATTGCGTGATGCGTGCGCGCGCCAATCAAAATCGTACTAGCATGTCACACGAAATGCGTTATGCGCCTGATTGGCTCCTGATTGCGTGATGCGTGCGCGCGCCAATCAGGAGCCAACGCGCGGCCGCGTTATCGCAGGTGACGCCGGGCTGCTGCGCCGGCAGTCCGCCACAAAGCCTCGTACTGATCGCGCGTTTCTCTCATTATTTTTCATGGCTTCCTTATGTATGTCAAAAAATTTATTGTATAATTAATAGAATAAAAATCTACCGTGCATAATCTAAGTATCATCAAAAATGCATTCATTTATACCCGTATTCCCTTATCTATTTATTTATTTTATAATCGTTCTTGAGGAGTAAACTCCAGTCGTGCGTCGGAGCGGACACACACACATTTTTTTTTATTTTTTTTCTGTTTTTTAGTCGGATTTTCTATAAAAGCATATTTTATTAGTTTTTTTAAACTATTATTTATATTTTTCATTTTTTAGTTGAATTTAAATTTTGGTGGTGGTGGTACCCACCCGCGCGGACTCACAAGAGGTCCTACCACAAGTAAAAACCACCAGTTTAATATTAAATTGTCATCGGTCCTTAATAAGTATACCAAATTTCGAGTTAATCCGACGTTTTGAAGGGGGTCAAAATCATGTTCGAAGATTCCGTTACAAACAGACATACGTCTGAAGCTAATAAAAGCGTATTAATAAGGGTTTTCGGTCGTTTCGATCGGACATAATCATATTTTTGCTGTATGTTTTTGTTAAATTTTTTGATCTATCTACGAATTTATTTACTGGAATTCGTTTCTCATAATCAAGGTCAATTTCCTGACTAAACTGAACTAAGGCCTGACTAAAATAGATAAATAGTATAGGTAATATTGATTCAAATTTATTTAGATTACAGTTATCTTACTTTTCAAATTATCTTAGAATAAACGTGCATACGGTTTTTTGACTCACCTGATGTGAGACCCACATGCAACGTAAACACTACTGCAGACCTCAAGATATTTTACAAATCTCAAGAGCAAATTTGAAATAGCGGCTATTTGGTTTTTGAGAACGTAATATAGAATTACTTAAATACAGTAATGGACGATAAAACTAAGCCTTATAACACGCTCCAACAGTAATATTAATTAGGCACTCCGCAGAAACATATCGACGCTTGAAAGGCAAACATGACTAAGCGACAATAACTGATTTGTACATAAATGATAGGCAATAACCATATTCGATGCGCAAAAAATATATATTTCTAGGTCTATTAAAATCATTTCAATCCTACAGCTACTAGCTAGATTCTACTACAGCTAGATTCGATAAAATAAATTTTGTTTTCAGGTATTTCAACTTTAAATTAGTCTACTGTAAAGTTCACGCATTGTCGCTTAGTCACGTTTGCCTTTCAAGCGTCGATATGCATATTTTTGCTTCAGTCTAATTGTCGCTCGGTGGAAGATCTTCTCTGTGATCACATTACAAAGCATCATGTTGATTCGTCGTTTCAATAAATTTACTGAATATGAACTATGATCGTAGCCGACTTAACCTTATAGGTGTAATCACTACATAGTATAAAACAAAGTCGCTTTCTCTGTCCCTATATCTGTCCCTACGTATGCTTAAATCTTTAAAACTACGCAGCGATTTTTGATGCGGTTTTTTTTAATAGATAGAGTGATTGAAGAGGAAGGTTTATGTGTATAATAACATCCATTAAATAGTGGAGAAATCGATAATAAATTACAGTTTCCGAAGAGAACTTCTTCTTACTGGTGGTAGGACCTTTCGTGACGCCGCACGGGTAGGTACCACCGCCCCGCCTATTGCTGCCGTGAAGCAGTAATGCGTTTCGGTTTGAAGGGTGGGGCAGCCGTTGTAACTATACTGAGATCTAAGAACTTATATCTCAAGGTGTGTGGCGCATTTACGTTGTAGATGTCTATGGGTTCCAGTAACCACTTAACACCAGGTGGGCTGTGAGCTCGTCCACATATCTAGGCAATAAAAAAAAAACAAAGAGAAGGGAGGGCAGGTCGCTAGTAAAGAATAAAAAAAAACTATATTCTTAACGTTTGTTCGAAAAATATTAATTCAGGCCTTCAAACACTGAACATCCTCTACTCATTCTTAAAGCTCTGTTTTTAGCCAACCAGGAAAACGGTCAGTGTGATTTATTATCAACTTACTTGTATGGATCTCTTCGTCTAATGGCCATGTTTATTACTGACGAATCGACTAGTTTAAGGGTGGCATCGGTTTCATCGATAATCCTGTTTCGGTCCGTCATAGGAGGCATCTTAATTTATGATTATCGGGGTCCTTTAAAAGGAACCGGGGCTTTACTAAACAACAAAAGGCTAATCGACAAACCAACTTCTGTCGAATCTATTCATTGTGAATTTTTGTTTAAGGTTGATTGTTGTCTGAACGCGTTATTCTTTTGTTACACTTTTCCTGTTTCTCTAATCACATCAACAGCGTGAATTGATTCTGCGACAGTAATTTTGAGTATCTTTTTATAGGTGCAAGGATGAGCTCTTGGTCCACTTGGTGTTAAGTTTTTGACTACTCGAGGCCGATAAAGATTCTGAAACGAGCTGGAAGTCTCATTAGTATACTAACAGCGGCTACCCTACCCTTTGGATAAGAATGTACAAAGCGAAATGGTACTCTAACTGTAAATAGGCTTTACTGATGTATTTTACCTTTACTCGTGGTAGGACCTCTTGTGAGTCCGCACGGGTAGGTACCACCACCCGGCCTATTTCTGCCGTGAAGCAGTAATGCGTTTCGGTTTGAAGGGTGGGGCAGCCGTTGTAACTATACTGAGAACTTAGAACTTATATCTTAAGGTGGGTGGCGCATTTACGTCGTAGATGTGTATGGGTTCCAGTAACCACTTAACACCAGGTGGGCTGTTAGCTCGTCCACCCATCAAAGAAATAAATAAAAAAATAAAAAATAGCCAGAGAAAAGATGATTTAAGAGAGAGGTAGCTCTTACAACGACGAATAACGTCGTAGATGTCTATGTGCTCCAGTAACGACTTAACACCAGGTAGGCTGTGAGCTCGTCTACACATCTAAGCAATAAAAAAAGATAATATGATGAAGACGAGCTGGGTCTCCTCTCCGTATCATTAGTTTCATAACAGCTCATGTAGAATTAAGCCAGCAATGATCAGTTGTGTATCAAAGTGACATTCGTCTACATAGCATATATTCCTAATTAAAATGAATTTCTAATAATACAAACATTGTCCACATAAACAATAACGTTTGTGAGATAGCCATCAATATAATTGCGACAAAGATTTCCTGTCGTTATTATGAATCAATGGATACGACAATAGTAACTGTTAATTGGTAAATTCTCCTATGTTCATTTAAAAAAAATTACCTATCCTGATAATTATTATGTTTTTTTTTTTCTTTTTTTTTATTGCTTAGATGAGTGGACGAGCTCACAGCCCACCTGGTGTTAAGTGGTTACTGGAGCCCATAGACATCTACAACGTAAATGCGCCACCCATCTTGAGATATAAGTTCTAAGGTCTCAAGTATAGTTACAGCGACTGCCCCACCCTTCAAACCGAAACGCATTACTGCTTCACGGCAGAAATAGGCAGGGTGGTGGTACCTACCCGCGCGGACTCACAAGAGGTCCTACCACCAGTAATTACGCAAATTATCATTTTGCGGGTTTCATTTTTATTACACGATGTTATTCCTTCACCGTGGAAATCAATCGTGAACATTTGTTGAGTACGTATTTCATTAGAAAATATTGTGTCCAGTATTTCATAAAATACACATTGTCAAAATGCTTGAAATATAATTTTCAATAGAATAAATAATTGTGTACTGAACATGTTGATTCGATAAGATTCGGTAGCAGTTTATCCGAGTCTGATTGATCCGGATAAAATAATTACGTCATGCCCAGTAATAATAATCCGGTAACTTCGCCCCGGCGAGCGATAACTTTTTAATTTCATCCGACTCCGCTCTAGCCCTACGCGGGACCACAGCGTAAATATTATTCCGTAAAGTAATATATACTTCTTCAACAAATCTGTAAGCCTTTTTAAAACTTTTAGGTGAAATAAGTAAATTTGCTTATCTACTAACTTAGATAGACAAATAAACTCTTGGATTACCTAGTATTAAGCAGCCACCGGAGCCCAAAGACATCAAAAACGTAAATGTCACCAACCATCTTGGACACGAGTTAAAATCTGAACTTTTACAGTACAACGGCTGCCCCACCCTCTAAACCCAAACGCGTTACTGCTCCACGGCAGAAATAGGTCGGGTGCTTTGTAAGCCCGCAGGTAGGCCTCGAACTCATTCACCAGCCTTGTTGAGCGCTTTTTTAATATTATAAATTATAAGCATCTAGGGAAAATCTTTACAAGAATCGAAAAGGTAATGTTGATTTACAAAGTATTTGAGAATTTTTATTTAGTTTAATTTACTGGTGGTAGGACCTCTTGTGAGTCCGCGCGGGTAGGTACCACCGCCTTGTCTATTTCTGCCGTGAAGCAGTAATGCGTTTCGGTTTGAAGGGTATAGGGCAGCCGTTGTAACTATACTGATATCTTAGAACTCATATCTCAAGGTGGGTGGCGCATTTACATTAGATGTCTATGGGCTACAGTAACCACTTAGCACCAGGTGGGCTGTGAGCTCGTCCACCCATCCAAGCAATAAGAAAAAAAAAAGAATTTAGAAAATAAAACAAAAAAATTCGTTGACGTACTGGTATTTAATTCAGCTACGTTCGGCCTGAGTTGCCCCACAGTTATGAAAGGTGAAAAGTTTTCGATTAGTTGCTCGGTTACAGCACCGGTTGGGTTTCTACGGATTTTCCCCCTTTTTTTTTTTAATTAAACCAGTGTACTCGTTAACGCGGTGAGATGAAGGATTTTTCCGAGTTCCTCGGCTTACGAGAAAGTTCTTTAATGCTATTAGAACATTCGTAATTTTAATGAATAAATTGACAGAGATGGATGAACAAGTTCTTTTTTTGGAACGATGTTTCTTATGGGACGATGCGGAGGGTTACTCTAACCGGGAAAAAACGTCCGTAACGTAAGATTATTATTAGTAATGCACACAGCGTACGACTTAACTTTGTAATAACGTACAAATTAGTAATGCATATTTTTTATCATTCATTGACCATGATCTCAGAGCGTTTGTTTGCGCAATACACTAACTCTTATGCAAAAAACCGTGAATGAAGTGTACCACAATAAGTTCGCACGTTACCGAATGACCGTGGGTTGTTACGAAACCTCCAGTTTTATTTTTTTTATACCTCGAATAGAACTTAAAATTAATATTTTTATAATAAGGAACTTCGTTCCTATCCGGTGTCCCACGACACCACACATCTTTTTTTTATTGCTTGTATAGTTGGACGAGCTCACAGGTTACCGGAACCCATAGACATGTACAACGTAAATGCCGCTATCCACCTTGAGATTTGAGTTTAAGGTCTCAGTATAGTTACAATGGCTGCCCTACCCTTCAAATCGAAACGCATTACTGATTCACGGCAGAAATAGGCGGTGTGGTGGTATCTACCCGTGCGGTCTCACAAGAGGTACTACCACCAGTAAATGTCCACCATTTACTGGCTAATCTGAGGTTAAGAATTTATCTGAGCCCATCGACCTAGGTCGATCTACTTAGTGTTAAGTGGTTACCAAAATAAACAGATATTTAAATGTTAATGCCGCCTCCCACCTAGAGACATGAGTTCCAAGTCACATATACTTCAGTATTAGTGATATACAATTTCTGTGAAATTTACTAGCTTTTTCACCGAACTATTTATTATTATTACTTTTATTTACATTACTAAAAGCACGCCGATTAGTTCTTAAAATCGCCTAGACTATTATATGAGGTCATGTGTATCATTAGAAGCGCTGTATTTCTTGAATGCGTGATAGCTGAACATTCAAATATCAAGTTCAAAGACCTCTCAATTTTAAAATAGGAACCTAAAAATATGCTCTAAGCTGTTTTCAGTTCGTATTAATATAAATGTAGAAAAAGCTTTCTTCAAAAATATGCTATATGTCCTAAGAGCATTATTAGTCTGACTATTGTTCGGTATTGTTAGACGTCTGGAGAATAATGTAGAAACTAGAATCAAAAAGAATTTTCAATTATATTGTAGCTAAAAAAATAACGAATTGTTTGAAGCAAGGTAAATGAAAGTCAGTTCAACTCAAGAACGTCGTGGTTCTTAGAATATGTTGAAAATTTTTTTGGCTATAAATTTAAGATTAGAATACGGGTCGTTATGTAGTACGTAGAAGTCGCGGCTTTGATGTAAAATAAGACATTTATAAATGGACGACCACACAACCAACTGAGTTTCTCGACGAATCTTCTCAGTGGGTCGTGACTCTGATGCGGTGGTAGAATCTGCTCTTGGTAGGGTTAGCATATTTCTCAGGTTGATCTTGTGAGCTCACTTACCGTTGTAATTGGAATAAATCTTAAGCTACCAATTAGGTCTCTACCTATTAGTAATTTGAATTCAAAACATTCAATGTAATTTTTCTCTTACTGACCCGTGTGTTATTTTCATGTTGTGTTTAAGGGTTGTATCTAATTTGTCTTTTATTTCAAACTTCAAAGGTGAACCTTTAGGCATGCAGTAGTCCGCGCGTCCTAGTTTATGTACTATTATAATCCTATACCGGAGGATATATGGCGCGATCGTGCACAGGCGTTATGAGCGGGCGGAATGTCATGGATACATCCAGGATAACTCACAAATACTTGACCTTTTTGGCCCAGGGTATAGATTGGCCGAAGAGGGTAGTCGAAGGGGTGAGTCTGTAATTTAACCTAACCCTTTTATAATCTACTGAAAAGGGTAATAAATGTACGAATGGAACTTAGACTTTTGTTGTATGTCGGAACATAGGACACCGGTAATCACAGTGGTGTCTATGGACTCGTACTATGTAGATGATAAGCTATATAAAAAATGTCTAGATTAATGCTAAAAATCTAGAAGTCAAAATTTAAAAATGCGCTGTACTTAAACTGTAAAAATAGGGTGGAGATTTCTAAAGACATCAGTCTCATACGGGTTCGTCTTTGACGTTTTCTTGCAATCTTAACCTTTCAACTAAAACAAAGAGGAGAAAAAATATATAAAAAATATATTTTGAGTATTATCCTAAAATAGTGGCATAAATGTATGTATTGGGAGTATCATGGACGGAGCGCCGAACAAATGTGTCAATTTTCGAGGAACTAAACGTCAAGACCCGTCTATCTACAATCTGTATGCAGCGTCTCCTCAAGTACTTCGGACACGTGGCCCGACAAAATCCTGAGAACTTGGAAAAATTAATAGTTGTAGGTCACGTGGAAGGAAAGAGAAGTCGAGGAAGATTGCCAACCAGGTGGACGGACATAATCAAAGAGGCCACAAACACCAGCATCCCTGGCGCCATTAAGCAGGCCGAATGCAGGCAGCATTGGAGGAAGCTGGTGCAAAAACTGGACCAAGGTGGTCACGACCCTCAGTAATGAGGAAACGACAGAGAAGAAGAAGAAGAAGTGGCATAAATATCCATAATACTTAATTTTAATAAATCACATACAATTAAAATGAATAACCAAAATTTAAATTTCAATGGCCAAAGTCAAAACTAATACCAAACTAAAATATATTCAGGCTCATGTTTCTAAAGTCGAGAATTCGATTAATTGATTTGACATCATCAAAAAATGTCCAAATGAACTGAACCTTAATAAAACTAAATGATTTAACCCAAATCTACCAGAAGCTGCTTACGTTTTAAATTCCTATATAATTTTAAAACAAACATAAATAAATCGTAAAGCTTCGAAACAAACACAGCTTTATGCGAACCGGAAGGAAGGGTAGAGCACACCGCACGACAACAAAACGCATTTATTACCACCGCGGACTCGAACCCGGAACTCTTGGCACTTAAGTTCGTGTAAACATTAAACGCCTTTACACTTTAGAGCTGTAATATATATTTTTTAATTTTTCAGGCAATTTCGAAATTACAATTTTCAGACCTTTCCTTGTGCGAGTCAATTAATACAATTTTACGGCTTGAAGTCACTTATTTATTTTACAATCACAGGGCTTTCATAGTTAATTTCTTTACAAGATAAAAGCTCCTCAGATTTTATGAATGTTTGGGAAATTCCGTCACTCCAAACATTTAATGCCTTAATACACAATATTTGCGGCTAAATCAACAGAAAACTTATATCTATTTACCAGAAGGCATATATGTACGATACATAGACTCATTACACATAGAGGGTACATACATTATACATAATACATTAATTTCAATATTTTTGGTAAATTTTTATATTTTTAAGCTTTTTGTCACTTTTATGGAATCCAAATTTCAGTTTAATTCTTGTCTATTAACAATCTATTTTTGCGTATCTGAAGTAAATCTGCTGTTTTCTTTGTACGAGAAGCACGGCTGCTTGAGATACAGGTTTTATCACCTAGTTCAAGCACAGATGCACGTTATGATTATGTTTCTACTTCTATGTTAATAATCACTACATAGTATAAAACAAAGTCGCTTTCTCTGTCCCTATATCTGTCTGTTCCTATGTATGCTTAAATCTTTAAAAGTACGCAACGGATTTTGATGCGGTTTTTTTAATAGATAGAGTGATTGAAGAGGAAGGTTTAAATGTATAATAACATCCATTAAATAGTGGAGAAATCAATAATAAATTACAGTTTCCGAAGCGAAGCGAGGGCGGGTCGCTAGTAAATAAAAAATAAAAATAAATAAATAATTTGTGGTATGATATCAAAATCTCAGCTGTTCTGTATAATAAGCTAACCCAGACGAAAATCAAATTGATTCATTTAGTTTTCAACCGCAGACACCCTATAAATTGCAACTGTTGCAACGCAGACAGTATATCAAACATGGCACCTCATTCGGTCGGACGTAGAACCAGCTGGGAGTCGACTCACGGCGCGCACGTGACCGTTTATCAGAGGATCGTGGGCTGCATATCAATTTCTAAACAGAACACCAATTTCATTCAGATGCTATTTTGAGTGGCCTAGCAAAGAAAATCATGCTAAACTAGAATTTATTTAATTTTATTTATTTATTTATTTCTCTCTTAAAGGTATAGTGCAAATACAAATGAAAATTAACCTTATAATTTATTTTGTAAGCCTTTGAAAGAGCTGAAGGCTGTACTAAATTCAAAGACCTGTATTACTGATAACTATGAAATAACTCTGTAAGTATACAGAGACCTTAGAACTTATATCTCAAGGTGGGTGGCGCATTTACGTTGTAGGTGTCTATGGGCTCCAGTAACCACTTAACACCAGGTGGGCTGTGAGCTCGTCCACCTATCTAAGCAATAAAAAAAAATAACAAAAAATCATCAAATCGTTAATTAGCTGTTCGTAAATTTTCAAGTTCTTAACTTTGCAGTAAACAGAACAGGACAGTAAACAAGAACCGGCATATTTTCAAGATCGATAAATTGTCAGTAGTCAAACGGATCAAATACACTAACTAGTCAAAGCACAAAGTACCGAAGTCGATGGTAGAACTTCAAGATAAACGCAAACCAATCTTCCGGTGAATAGAGCATCCAGGCTAAAAAAAAACTAACAATGAACGTTTATCTAGTGAAGACTTTTAGGCAGATTAGAAAGCTTCGCCATAACTAAAGCTGGCCTGTTATTTCATCAAACAATTTTAAATCAATAATTTGTTCTTTTGACGAGTCGATTATAATTTTACGGTCCTTCTTTTACAGTCCTTCCTTGTTTTACAGTCAATTTTTTTATTTGTTAATAGCAAAAACATCAGCAACGTATTTTCATAGATATATATTATCGTAGATATTTGATATTACCGGATTTAGTTATTTGTGTTTAGAGAGTTCCATCACCTCAAACATCGAATGCCCAAATCTGCTTTTTTTAGCTGAAATGCTGTTTTTACTGGAGTGCATAGACATGCTACTTTAAGAAATGAATTCGATATCTCAATTGGGTTGGGATATTAACTATTTAGTTATTCAATCCAGGGCTACTTTGGTTCGTTCGTCGTCAGGAGAAACCGAGGGTTAGGGCTCGAGAGGCTGCTCGAGAAAACCCAAGCCCTGTTATTTCACGGGCCCTAAAGAGCGCCGCCGTCGGGCGCCCACCTGGTGATTGGAGCCATCCGCGTCGAGATCGAAGTATTTTTTACTGCTTGTATGAGTAGACGAGCTCACAGCCCACCTGGTGTTAAGTGGTTACTGGAGCCCATAGACATTTATAACATAAATGCGCCACCCACCTTGAGATAAGTTCTAAGGTCTCAGTATAGTTACAACGGCTGCCCCACCCTTCAAACCGAAACGCATTACTGCTTCACGGCAGAAATAGGTGGGATGGTGGTACCTACCCGTGTGGACTCACAAGAGGTCCTACCACCAGTGAAAGCAACTTGAACGAGACTGAGATATCTCGACATGGACGGCAAGGCTTCCACGCTCATTTAAAAAACTTGGGCCCTCAGCCGATGGCGGCGGCCGGCTTATTGAGACAACTTCTTCCTAAAGTCGCAGATCTCGACCTGGCGATGTACCAAAGTGTCGAGACATTCAATCAAAAAGCTCATTTGTACTTTGTAAATCTATCCATACTTATTTTTTATCTGTAAATAATATTCTGATATCGTTCACATATACATGAAATTATACTGTAAATTTTCAGTATCTTTCGACGATACCTGTGTAACTAATGTTGTTTTGTTTTAATATGTTTTATTTACAGAACAACGATTGCTCGGGGTTCGAGTGTCGCGAATGTACGTGATCGCATATCGCGTGATCGTGACCGGAATGCAATCGTAAGCACACTGTATGTACACACTGTAGACACAAAGCACATAAACTTCAGTATAGAAACTGTAAATAATTTTATTTTAATGCTTTTGAAATAGTTACTTAAGCTCTTTAAGTACAAATATATATATATATTTTTTATTGCTTAGATGGGTGGACGAGCTCACAGCCCACCTGGTGTTAAGTAGTTACTAGAGCCCATAGACATCTACAAAGTAGACGCGCCACCCACCTTGAGATATAAGTTCTAAAGTCCCAGTATAGTTACAACGGCTGCCCCACCCTTCAAACCGAAACGCATTACTGCTTCACGGCAGAAATAGGCAGGACGGTGGTACCTTTCCGTGCGGACTCACAAGTGGTCCTACCACCAGTAATTACGCAAATTATAATTTTGCGGGTTTGATTTTGCGGGTTAATTTGTTATTAATGATCTCGATCGAGGATGTGGTACGAAATTTCTTCCAATTAAATCGTTGGTTCGTAATGATTTTTATAAAATTAAACTGTCCTATTTGAGCCATTACTTCGATAGAGCTTCACCTCATATCTCGAACTGAGAGGCAAAATAAGTCTTGTTATCATATAAAATCAGGTAAGGACTCAATTGGGAAAGTAATAGTTTGAAAAAAAATCCCAAATCGTGCTAAAGATACTTTCAAAATAATTATGCTTATCTAACACCTACACTCGGACTATTAGTCTGCTAAGCGAAGTTGCTAGCTCGGTGGAAATTATTCACTTTGTGGATTGCTAAATACCTCAAGAAATAATTATATATAAATATGAATGATGACTAAATATGTAAATCCAATTTAATTACAAAACTTGTAATAACGTTTAAAATCGTATTAAGCACAGTACCGTTCGTTATTTATACTGTAGAGCTATACATAACTTTTTGGACTTATTGTCTTTGCCGTGTCTGATAGCTTCATGCGACAGAAAACGATTATATTTCATGATATGATAAAAGTATTGATACTAAGTGTTATGCAATGGGGTTAGGGATAAATAGAACTTCCACCGAAGTACAAATTAAAACTATTATACACTTAGAGCACTTAAGGATTACTTTACAATTCTCAATTCACTTCTTCCGCTTCGCTTCAGGTGATCCGTTCGCTGCTTCGCTTCGAGTAGATGCGATCACTAACAGCCTTCGTATCATCTCTGCAACGCTTTTATAGTCAATACGACATCCCTAAAATTAACGAGAACATTCTCGATAAGGCCAGTGGTTTCGGTATGTGTTTCCGCTATTTAATAATAGATGGCGTTGCACTTCTCGAGCGTTCGTAATTTTACTGTTGTGTGGATCAGCAAATTTTGAATTATATGAAATTGCTTGTAAAACAAAAGACTTTGTTTAATCGCGAAATTTAGGGTCGAAAATATTTTCTAGTATGTCTACTTGGGGCAGTTAATCTCGACCATTGACACCATACAAAAAGAAATTGACAAAAGAATAAACAGAAGTTGGAAGAGATATCAGTCTCTCAGTGAACTTATGAAGGATAAAAAGATATCGATAAAAGGTAAAACTAAATTCTATATCCTGTGCATCTTACCATGTTTGATACACGTTTGACAAACACGCGCATTAACGGAAAAAAGAATAAATAAGATAATGCATGTATGTCTAAACATTAGAGAAAGGAGTGTCATTGGTGTCAAGAGAAGAGACAAAGTAAGATTGACAGAAATAAAGAGATTAATAAAATTTAAAAACGCAATCTAAGTAGAGCACTGAAATGAAGATGGACGGGACACGTCTTAAGAGAGAAATACGAGAAATGAACAAAAATAATTACAGATTGGTACCATCAGGACAGCTGTAGTTAGAAAAGAAGCAACCAAGCAACCAAAACGTTGGTAGGATGAAATAAAGAGGATAGCCAGCCCATATTAGAGTCAAACAGCCAAAAATAAAGAGTATTGGAAATCCTTACAGAAGGAATTTGTCGAGAGACAAGCTGTTTCAAAAGCTATAGTGACTATAGCTAAACTGACTATACTGAGACCTTAGAACTTATATCTCAAGGTGGGTGGCGCATTTACGTTGTAGATTTCTATGAGCCACTTAAAACCAGGTGGATTGTGAGCTCGTCAATCCATCTAAGCAACAAAAAAAAGCCAAAACATCGAACGCCAAACGTAATACTTAATTATAAGTTACATTTAAATTTTAATTAAACATATTTTTCAGTAAAACTGCAACAAAGGATTATTGTATTTTTATTTTGATTGCCTTCAGTTTGACTGTTCTCGGAATACACCAAGTCTTTAACATTGAGAGACGACGTCATATTTCTAAGTCTATAAGAATGACATTAGTTCACACTGGCAATAACTCCGTACATGACCTATTTGCCTCACTAAGTATCGATTAATTATGAAGTAACTTTCATCTTGTAACACTAATGGTAGCTCAATAGCCCAAATGATAAAAACGTGGCCTAAAAAGTGGCTGTGTAGATTGGTTTCAATACGTCGAATATAAGGCCTCACATTGTAGCCAATATTTTGTTAAGGTATAAAATAAATAAAACAACAAAAGGTTTTCCTACTTGTTTGATGTGTTTGATAAATTTGTTTTTATTTTCATACTGGAATAACACATTATTATTTACATTGATTATTATTTAGCTTTTATTTGCTTTGATCTTTATAAATTCTAAATTGAATTATGAAGTAGCCTCTTCGATTCAACTCACAATCAACTCGATGCTAATAAACTGACTTTCGTTTTCCAGAGTTCAAAAATTCTATTCTGTTTCTACAGCTGTGAGTGATTACAATGTTTACGAATCGACAGTAATGCTATAAAGAGATTTTTGTTTCCTCAGAAAACTCGTAGACTGGAAAATAGGAAGATTTCAAAAGTCGTGAAATCTACAGTTAGAATTTCGGTCTACAGCTATCACGATCAAGTATTAGTACTTGCAAGTGTGAAAGAACCACGACATTGTTAGTAGTTAGGATTAGACATAAGTCATCATTAGTTATAGATTTTGAAAATGAACAATCTCTAAGACTAGATTTATAGAATAGATCAGTAGTCAATTTTCTTTTTACATAAAAATTATTATACGTAATGTGAACTCAATATTCCTTAATATTATATATCTTCGTCTTCTCTTTGCAGGGAATAATAAAAGCAATTCCACCGTAGAGACAGCGTCTCGCAATGTAAGATCAACCGACATCCAAAGAAGCTGACTCGGGAACTGGTTATCACCATCAGCTTATAAGTAGATTTCTCAAAACCGACGTACGAAACATCTAATGGTGGTCCTACACGAGGTTTGGCTGTTTCAACTGTACTCCAATCCATAAATGGACTACACAGATCAGAATGAAGACCAAATTCACAGTTGGCAGGAATTAGTATTTTCACCTCAGCAGCTCAAACATGCCGCTTTTGCTGTGATACAATAGTGAAAAAAAAGCAATTTTGATTCGAGCGTGGGTCAAAGTAGCTTTTTAATTTTTCAATCTTCAGCGCCACGAATTGACATTGTTCAGCCATAAATTTGAACAATTCGAATTTTACTGTGCTCTGTCTCTTTCAAATGCATATAAAAAAGAGAGTGAAAAAAACAAATCCCTTCGAAATTCGATTTTGGAGTTCGACCTTAAAGAAAACACGTTCGGAAACGCGTACATAATACCCTAAAATTTAAAGATATTTGTAATAAGGAAATTACGTTTTTTTTTAAATAATTATTTCAATCTCTTCCGGTTCATTTCTATGCCTCCTAAGTAATATGTGCTCTCACTGCTGAGGTGAAAAGTTATGTGTGCTACACGAGAGCAAAGTTTTTTGCATCTCGTGCTGTTGAGTCCCTCACTACGCTCAGGATTCAAAATAAGCACTCGAAACAAAAAACAATTTTGCTTTCTTGTTGCAAAATAACTATTCTAAAACTGCTGAATCCGTGTTTCTCCAGGAGACTTCATATACCGGGCCTCAGCTGACAAGCGGTTGCATAGCTTTCTTTGAGAAAAAAGTACCTCTAGCTCTGGACCGAACTCCAATTCCAACGTCCGTCTGGTGCAGTGGTAAGTGACATGGTCACTACACTAGGGGGTCGCGGGTTCGAATCACGCCAAGGGAAGATATTTGTATGATAAATATAAATGTCTTTTCCAGGGTTATGGATGTGTATTAAATATGTGTATGTGTATAATAAAAATCTTACATTTATTTCCGATATCTGGTACCTGTAACACAAGTTCTTTACGAACTTATCACGGGACCAGTTAACGTGGCGTGATTGTTAGTAAAATATTTATTTATTTATTAAAAAAAAAAAAAAAATTTAATTGTTCTTTTAGGCTAGTTAAAGAAACAGAATATAATTTAAGCTCTGATAACTCTTGGATTCACCTAAAGTAGATTTAATCACGAGCTCTTAGTTGAAAGCAAGCCGAAATAAATCAGAAGCATAATATTTCTCAAATAGTATCAAATAATATTACAATTTCAAGAGCTTTGAAAGAAAAAAAAACCCATTACGTTATAGTCATACGAATATTTTTAATAGCTATTTCTGTTGGTACTACATAAAATATAAAAAGTATTCAGATTTTTCTTTTATGTTTTTGATCATAAAATGATATTCGTACGATTGAAGGTTATTGAGCCTACGAAATTCAAGCTCGTAGAAAGTTTTGATATTTTAAAGTGGTTATGGTTATCAGAGCTTTTCAAATTTGCTTTTTATTTTTATAGACACTGGCTTGCAGAACTTTATGAGTACTAACAAAGTAATCGGACTATAGATCTTATTAAAGATGAAATTCCTACATATTTTTCGTTGTACTATGTGCGTAGACATTTTTATTGCGTAGATGGGTGGACGAGCTTACGGCCCTCCTGGCGTTAAATGGTTATCCACCTAGAGACATGGATTCTAAGGTCTCAGTTTTTAGAGTACAACGGCTTAACCCCAACCTTTCAAGCCGAAACGCATTACTTCTTCACGGCAGAAATATGCAAGGTGGTAGAACCTACCTGTGCGGACACACAAGGCGTTCTACCATCAGTAATTACGCAAAACACAATTTTGCGGGTTATTACAGGCTTCTATTCCTTCGCCGTGGAAGTCAATCACAAACATTCGTTAAGTACCTACATAGGTAGACACATGTCATTAGAAAAATTGGTAGGTACCTGCCTGCAAGATTCGAACTCCGTTGCAACCGAATGCACCAGGCGTCTTATCCTCTAGGCCACGACTCTACATCACGACTTGCTCACGCTCAGCTCAGGGCTTGCTTGATATTAAATGGCTATCTGAAGAACTAAATCTATTCTCTTATCTTGACACATGAGGTAAATATGACAAAAGACTATTTATTCAGAGCTCACATAAAATTAGGGCACCAATGATTCTTTTTCAAATTTCATGTCCCTGTTTCATGATCAAATATTGTAATTGTCGTGGTGTGCAACCTCTAAGACAGACACTTGATAAGAATTCAAAATTAAAGAAAGAAATGGAACGAAAGCGTACGTGACTAGCGGCAGGCAGTACTTTTTTTGACTTCCTACAAGACGGACACGAACCAGACGACAAGGAACGAATTGACCGTTCTCATATGTACATAAAATAGACGACAAAAGAACTAACCGACCGTTCAGTAATAAATGATTATTTACCTTTCATTAAGCTTCATGCGAAAAAAAGCATAGCGTGTAAAATGCATCAATTATAAAAATATGCCATGTATTCGCTTTACATTTTATAATATACGTTCGCTCGCCAACTAATTATTATTTTGCTGTAGTCTGTTTTTGCTTTTGACTTTCATAAGGGTCACGTGATAGTTACTGTAGCTACTGATGGTCATTGACATTAGCCACGCCAGGGGCACCATTGTAAGCAATTCGTCAACATTAAGTAAAAAAAATATTCCGTTTTAATAATAATATAGTTGTAAATCTAAACGATCTACCGGAATCAATTTATTAAAAAGAAAGGTTAATAGAAATTCAAATTAAAAAATTTACTTTCCAAGACTTTATTCGAAACAATGATTCATTCAAGAAATTATTGTCAATTTAATCCCAAATGTACCTTCAATCAAAAACGGAAATATTTTCTTGGTTTAAGCTTAAACAGAAAAACATGAGTATCTTGTTAATTTTTTCAGATGTGCTACACTTCTTTCTTCTTAAAACGAAATTTTAAGTCATCAGGCTGATAGCAAATTCAATGATAAAAAAATACAATGGGTCCTTCATAGGTGTATTTCCTTAAATCACATCCTTTTTTATTCAGAAACCGTTAGCACAGGAGAAAATTTAAAAATATGTATATGTTTTACAAACAAAAATGAGAAATATAATATAATGCGCAGGCAGATAGAAGCATATCTTCGTTCTTTATATAAATAATGTAAATAAATTTACTATTCTGTTTTAGTTTTAATACAAATTATCTGCAAATATTAGAAGAAGGCTTTACTGATTAAAATATACGATCGGCAATGCTAATGGCCTAAAACACAGCCCGCCCGGGGCACAGGTATCGAGCGATGTCGTTATACCCTAACTAACTATCAAATCACGATTAATTCTAGTGAAGTAACCTGTCTTTTTTTTTTTTATTGCTTAGATGGATGGACGAGCTCACAGCCCACCTGATGTTAAGTGATTACTGGAGCCCATAGACATCTACAACGTAAATGCGCCACCCACCTCGAGATATAAGTTCTAAGGTCTCAGTATAGTTACAACGGCTACCCCACCCTTCGAACCGAAACGCATTACTGCTTCACGGCGGAAATAGGCGGGGTGGCGGTACCTACCCGTGCGGACACCCAAAAGGTCCTACCACCAGTGGTCTAGTCTGTCCTCTGAAATCTGTCCTCGAGCAACTTCGTATAGAAACGAGACTGTCGAGGATTGGCTACCAGAAGGTTCTTGGTTACTTTGGTCACATTGCTCGGCGGCCACCAGACAACCTTGAAAGATTGACTACGGTGGGCAAGGTAGAAGGGAAAAGAGCCGCCGGCCGGCCGCCAAACCGTTGGTCAGATCAGATAACTGCGCTCATTGGACTCTCTGTTGCGAACGCCCTGAGAGAAGCCGAAAACCAAAGCAAATGGAAGCCGATGGTACAAAGAGCCACGAAGGGCTTTCAGGGACACGACCTTCAGCAATGAAGTATGCGACTAAGAAGAAAAAGAACCTGTCTAGTCTACCTGCGACAAAAAATAATGCTTTTAAATTAATTTTCATTTTACTAGAGAGAACTAAAACCTAATGTCTTGTGGAACCTAACTAAATGGAAATTGTGTTGTGATTTTTATGGTTTAGCCGCCCATTTCAAAATACCAAATCCAAAATACAAAAATACCAAATCAAACCCGCAAAATTATAATTTGCGTAATTACTGGTGGTAGGACCTCTAGTGAGTCCGGACGGGTAGGTACCACCGCCTTGCCTATTTCTGCCGTGAAGCAGTAATGCGTTTCGGTTTGAAGGGTGGGGGTAGCCGTTGTAACTATACTGAGACCTTAGAACTTATATCTCAAGGTGGGTGGCGCATTTACGTTGTAGATGTCTATGGGCTCCAGTAACCACTTAACACCAGGTGGGCTGTGAGCTCGTCCACTCAACTAGCAATAAAAAAAAATCTTCGTCAAAAAAAACTGCATTTAATTTAATTTTCAATAAGCAAGAGAGAATTAACTTAATGTCTTGTGGAACCTAACGTAATGGAAATCGCATTGTAATTTTTATGGAAGTTTACCTGTCCTGGTGAAACTGGAAAGGCCTCCGGGCCACCAGTAATCCTTCAATCATAAAAAAAAAAAATTATGGTTTACCCATTTAAGTCCAGGAACGCTTTGAATTCGTTCACCCATCCTAGTAATAAAAAAGCCACAGTAAATTATGGCCGGCCTTAATTACTAACATAGCTATAAAATATATTTGTATTTGAATTCTGTTACAGACGAATTCACATAACAACTGGCTTAATTTCAACCGACACGTTCGGTTCGTATCCAACATGAGGTACTGAAGTTAAATCGTAAATACTAACTTTGTACGTGCTTGTTGTAATATGAGTTAGTACGATGCTCAAAGATGCGTAATGTTAAGAAAGCGTCGTCGATTATTAGAATAATAAATAATAGTTTAAAAAAACTAAAAAAATATGCTTTTATAGGAAAACCCAACTAAAACAATTGAAAATAAAATTTAATAAATTTGAATTAAAAATAGAAAAAAATGTTTTATTGTAAAAAAATCGTGTTACAATTAAATGCATGCACCCTAAAAACTATACTTCAATTAATAAAAGCTTTGCTTAATTATTTTAGTTGGTCCTATGAGCTCACGTCTAATTTAATTTTCATTTTAGACTCTTAATGCATCCAAACAATAATTACAAATAGGCAGTACGTATTAAGCTGCCGCATTTAGTGTTGCCACTTTACACAAATTTCTTCCGTGAAGTAGTAAGGTTAGGTTGTTAGTAATCGAATGTAGACTACGATGCTTCAGCAGTTGCGGTGACAGACGCAATAGGGGGTCTAATGGCGGAGGCAGCAGAGGCGGGTGCTAATCGGACGATGCGGTCACAATTTTTCCAATTCGGCATATTATCCTTTAATAACTGAAGTCAAGAGGTTCCATCTTTCAAACTTTTAATTTTTTTTTATTGCTTTAGGTGGGTGGACAAGCTCACAACTCACCTGGTGTTAAGTGTAAATACCTCCATCCACCTTGAGATATGAGTTCTAAGGTCTCAATAAAGTTACAACGACTGCCCAATCCTTCAAACGGAAACGCTTCACGGTAGAAATAGACAGGGCGGTGGTACCTACCCGTGCAAACTCATAAGAAGTCCTACCACCAGTAATTACGCAAATTATAATTTTGCGGGTTTGATTTTTATTACACGATATTATTTCTTCACCGTGGAAGTCAATCGTGAACATTTGTTACCACGACGACTTCAAACTTGATGTTTGATTGCTATAAATATAATAAAACTATTAATTATATTTTAAACAAACTTTGTTTTGCATTATGGAACAGCTTCTAGCGACCAGTATATTTGTTACAGGATTTAATATTTTTTCAGTCACATTAAGCTTCACTTGTCCATGTTATAACATTGTAAACTTAGATCCATTATTCACGATTCAATGAATATTTCTATGTTGCTACGACGACGTCTTATCGCCTTGCCCGTTATGTCGGAATTTTGTACAATGTTGCCGGATGTGCTGTATGAAAACCATTCACATGGAAATTATAAGTTGAGGGTAGTTTTCGGGAATTTCAATAGCTACGGCAACATTTATAAGAACTTTTATTCGCCAAATAATTCGAAAAAAGATAAAATGTAATATCGCAGATCGTTAGCAAACAAGACTGGTATGATTGGTTATGTGGTTTGCCAACGATTGACCTTGAAGACAATTAATATACTTTGACGAAAAAAAGTTATTATGCAATGTTATAAAGAGATTACTCGTCAAATCGTTAATTAGCTGTTCGTAAATTTTCAATTTCTTAGCTTTGCAGTAAACAGAACAGGACAGTAAACAAGAACCGGCATATTTTCAAGATCGATAAATTTTCAGTAGTCAAACGGATCAAATACACTAACTAGTCAAATGGTAGAACTTTAAGACAAACGCAAACCAATCATCCGGTGAATAGAGCATCCAGGCTTCGAAGAATTTGAAACCTAAAATGGGCAAAACATTTACGTTACATTGTATCGTTTTGTAAATCATGTACAGATAGAAAACATCGCAGTCTCTTTAAAATAAAACAGTTCTGTTATCATAAACTCCGTTGAAGGAAATATAATGATTAAAAATACTACGCCGGTAAGAGTAACACCATCTATCGCCGAATTACAGAAACGAATATCAAAAAATCTAGTGAGATCGAGAACGCTCGAGATGTACAACGCCATCTGTTATCAAATGGCGGAAGCGCATATCGAAAACACTCGACTTTTGAGGAATATTCTCGATAATTCTAGGGATTTCATATCGACTATAAAAGCGTTGCAGAGATGGCACGAAGTAAGTAATCGAAACTACTCGAAGTGATACAGCGAACGGGTCACCTGAAGCGAAGCGGAAGAAGCGAATTAGGAATTTAAAATCTTAAGAATTTTATAGAATTCTAAGTGTTAATACAGTTATAAGTTATACTTCTGTAGAATTTTTATTTATCCCAAACCCCAGCGCGTATTAATTACGTAACTTTCAAAGGAAAATGACTCAAAAGGAGACTGTAAAATATTGGGTAGGCAACACGACAAATTCAACTGTAATATTTTGTTACAACAATGATTTATTATTAAAATATGTATTTAAACATATTTTTCACTAATAAACCCGACAAAAGCCGCACGCGTGTTTAATATATAGTAGAAAAAACCAGCATATAACTCTAAGGTTAATTCATAATAACTAGTGGCCCCGCAGTAGTTGAAATTCGACTATAATTAATTGAAATTGTAAGTTTAAGCATTATTATGGTTATTTTGTCAAACACTATTATAATTCGATATTTAAATCACAGTATTCTCCAAAACTGCACTACAGATCAAAAATATTAAAAACAAACAATATTATATATTTTCAATTCGACCACAGACTTTAAACAATAACAAAAGTTTCCCAATTTACAGTAACAAAGAGTATATTTTTATGTATGCGTTGTGTCAAATACATGGTAGTGTGTGTAATGTTCTCTTTATTGATTTATAGTATCTTTTAATCATTATCTATAAGTGTGAGAAACTTCATACTCCTCCGTCCGCGCAATTTTCGTAAAAAGGGGTACAAAGTTTATGCTTCACGTATTAATATATAGATTAACGTACTAATTAAATACTTTTGAAGCTATAGGTCGCTACATACTACCAAAAGACATACCTTGTCTATTTTTTTTGTGTATGTACGAGCTTGTTGTTAATTATTTACTTAATACCGGTTCGCGGATGAAATATGACATTTTATAAATCCTAAAGAACACTGCTGTAATTTCTTCTATTAATTTGTTAATATCCTTTTATGATACCCACAGGAAGGGGTGGTACTATTCTAGACACACATATCCAATTTCCCAAAATGTCAACGTCAACTCGGCACCGATATGCGACCCAGACTACCACTAGATATTACTCATATTTCCCCATCATCCTTCTATGACATATTTACCATTTACTTACTGCTTGATTTGATGCTCCACGTACTTCTCTACTTATTTATAAACCAACAAAAATCGACAATTTCATTCATCATTTAAATGCCGACATCACCAGAGATTTCAGGTAAAAACGTCTGATGATTACTGGTACCTAAAAACCCATCATCCATATGGTCACCCTAACCAAAAGAAAGTTTGACGGAATTATTTGGGTGCGGTGAACATCCGAATTTAATGAAAACACTGAGACTCTGACTGTTTAGCATTCTCTGGAAGCCCTAGTTTCTGCTTTGTTAGCACTAACTATTAGGAATTTATTGTATTGAGGAAAATGTAAGATTGAACAAGATTAAAGATATGGCTTTAATTTCCATTCAATGTTGTTCTATACAGATTTATTAGTGGTATATCTATTTGGGACAGTTTATTTAACTACATTAAAGTATATTTTCTGCATTCAACTCTTAGGAATATTTAAACCCAGCTAAAGGGCACATGTTTTTAATTGCCGTTTTATTGGAAGTGAAATTCACGTCTGGTGCATTGTAATGGACAATTATCTTAAGAATTTCTAGTATTGTCTACCAACTTCTTTACGCCTTCAGTCAATTTCAAGCTCGTTAGACTGAATTTGAAGATATTCCAAACCAAGTTTGTAACTATTTATAGTAAGTACGTTTAAAGATAATAAACTATGGTCTCATGGGCTACGGTAACCACTTAGCACCGGGTGGACTTTGCACGCATCTATGAAATAAATAAAAACAGACCTGATAGATTTCAACTAACATCTACATGAACTATGAAAATGCATAGTTAATTTAAGATAAATTTAAGATAATTTAATAAAGACGCTACTATCGTTCCAATATTTTTTTGCCCTTGTAGGCAGACGATCATACGGCCCACCTGATGGTGAGTGGTTACCGTCGCCCATGGACTTCAGCAATGCCAGGGACAGAGCCAACCCGCTGCCTACTTACTGCTTAATACTCTCCAAACCTCGTTTGAAAAAGGACAAACTTTTCTTAGACAAGTTGTCCTAAGAAACGTGTTAGTATTCAATTTGGTCTGTTATACATTTGATATATGCATAAAAGATATCATTCGACGCCTACCATCTTTCCACTCGATCACGAACTCAACAAATTAACGTCATTCATTAGAAAATTGAAAATCACACTATACACTTCTTAATAAACCAATTCGTATTGCCTCAAACACTCATGATGCGGATTGATTACAATCGCAATGCAAAATTTAAATCATTATAATACAGTGCTCTCCTACAGTTGGCTTAGTTGCGAAATAAGGAATTAGCATTCCAACTCGAGCCGGTCGACGATACACAGTTGCAATTCATTGAGCTATCTCGTGGGATAGTCCGTCATATAAGTTAGGGGCCCCCACATAATTTAACTTTACAAACGTGTACACTGTATTTGCTGTATTGCAAATTAGCCAGCACGAGATATCTTTGGGGGATATTCGCCTAAAATGAGATGGAACTGTTTTGTATGGCGTTAACGTAGCAAAACCCGAGCAGAAAATTAAGCTAATGCCTAAATTATAATAAACAGTATCGGTATCAGTTTCAAAACTGGTGGTAGGACCTCTTGTGAGTCCGCGCGGGTAGGTACCACCACCCTGCCTATTTCTGCCGTGAAGTAGTAATGCGTTTCGATTTGAAGGGTAGGGTAGCCGTTGTAAATATACTTGAGACCTTAGAACTTATATCTCAAGATGGGTGGCGCATTTACATTGTAGATGTCTATGAGCTCCAGTAACCACTTAACACCAGGTGGGCTGTGAGCTCGCCCGCCCAACAAAGCAAAAAAAAAAACCACACCACAAACCTATACTTCAGTTTTGTTTTTCTTACATCGATATCCCGACGGATGAACCAGTATGCGAACCGCTAGACATTGAATTCTGAATGCCACCACTCTCCCTGGGACATAAGATATAAGTCTCAATCGTATTGTGTAGCAGCTGTCTCGCAATCCAATCAGGAAGGCTTTACTGCATCGCAACGGAAACATGCAAGGTGGTGCAGAGATCAGTTAAATAATTCCTGAACTAGTTAGATCAAGAAGCATTTAATTCTGTTAGCTATTGTGAAGTGAAATTGGAAATTTGTAAATCTTTAGCAATCTATTATGTATGCCATTATTTATTTCACATTGATAAAACTCAAATGGGTATCACAGCTTCTACTGACCCATCTAAAGTTTTAGGTTAGTTAAAAATAAAATGTGGAATCTAAATAATATGTATGCTACATATACAGACGATATTTTATAATTTTTCTCTACAGAGTACTTCCGTACTTCCGTCCAATCACCCAAATCTATATTGAACGTATGATGATCTTTGGACTTTTTAGCTTATCAAATTTATTTATTGTTCATAGTTTTTTTGTTGAAGGTGTTGTAGAGGTATTTTGTTAAAGAACATTATCTGTTGATATGTACATACAATAACGTAGGTTGTTATGTCAATAAATCTATTCAAGAAAACGGCCTCTTAAATTTTAAGGTTTTCGCGGAAACAAGAATCCATTAATTAATTGTTTGCCGTCGTGTTAATTAATTGAAATTTTATAGCCTTGAGCCACGTTTGAAACACATTAAATATGAACCACCTTCGTTGAATAAATAAATTCTTGTACTTTGTTTATTATTTATTAAAAACCATTGTGATGTAATTTTTTATTACGCGAATACCTTTTTATTTATTGCTTCGATGTGTGGACGAGCTCACAGCCCACCTGGTGTTAAGTCGTTACTGGAGCCCATAGACATCTACAATGTAAATGTGCCACCCACCTTGAGATATAAGCTCTAAGGTCTCAGTATAGTTACAACGGCTACCCCACCCTTCAAACCGAAACGCATTACCTACTGCTTCACGGCAGAAATAGGCTTCCTACCACCAGTAATTATGCAAATTATAATTTCACTAACGAAGTCTAATGCTAATTGCCGTTTAATAATTGTTGAAATATTGATTCAAATTTACGTTCATTTGCATTCTAATAAAACTAGCTACAGCTCTCCATATTAATGTCTTGGGATTGGGTAATGTCTCGGGTGTTGCAAACATGACTAAAATTTTATTACTTGTACAGCTTAATCTCTCTCTTTATTATTTTCGTTTATTATTCCAGAATTTTCAAATACTTTTCAGTTTTCGTAGTGACCGCGTACAAAAGTTTTAATTAGTATGACTGCTAGATAAACCTCCGTTTCGACTTGGAATTCAATCTTCATATTACGAATCCCCAATTCCCAGTACTAGATAATGCGAATCATTTTTGTACATAGTTTATTTTTAGATTTGAATACAGCGTGGAAAATACTGTATAATTTATCATTCAAAGATACTTAGCAGCTATTCTACTTCTCCTTAAAGCGATATTTAGACGTTATATCGTATTGTGGAACACAAGGCTATTGAAACCATTGATTGAAGCTATTGAGTCCTCATGCGTCAGATTAGTGGAATTCACCATTTATAAGCGTTCGAAAATCAGTAAAAATATCCAAGCTGCAAAGTGTCAATTCAATATAATAAATGAAAATGAAAAATATATACTTTTATGTTCGTTAAAAATAGCAACGAATATCGAACTGACTGACCAAGTAGTTTATTACAGAAGAACTTAAAAGCTTTTTCTTAAACAAACTAGATAGCTCCAAACTTTAATATGCACGAATGATTCTGCTGAGTGTAGATTTAGTATTTAAATCACTTATCTATTCAATTTAGCTCTTTGATTTTCTGGAGTCGAGTGAAATCGACTTTTTCCATTCGACAAATTTTAATTGACACTTTGGCTTTCAATTAAAATTCAAATAAGCTTTACATTTTATAATTATGAACCAATCTAAAAGTCATTGCAGATTCTAAACTTGTAAAAATTTACATCTTTATCAGCAGCTATTAGAGTCGAAATTTTTTTCTTTATTTTTAAAGGTTGAATGTGTCACAAAATATTAAATACCTAGTAATTAGGTAATTAATTTAGTTATAATTCGGAACAAATACCGAAACATACACTAAGTGGATTGGCAGTAATAAATCGTGTCGTGATTTAAAGACTTTCTACTAATGGCTTAATAAATTATTTTCGTTCCTTTCGCAACATCGTACCGAAATATAAATACCAAGGTTTTTAATCTGTTTTCATGTGTATAAAATAATTGTGCTTGTTTAATAGTTTACTTACTTGCAAAGTCAAAACGTCCAAATCAATATTACTAAACATCAATGATCCCAGTGTGGTCAGAGCACGGAGGGATAAATCTCGGCGGTCCTTGCTGGAATCATGGTCCAGGCGGCTGGCCGATCCTTCGGCTGGTCGTAGGACCGTCGAGGCGATTCGCCCAGTCCTTGTGGATTGGGTGAATCTTGACAGAGGACGCCTCACTTTCCGGCTCACGCAGGTTCTCACTGGGCATGGTTGCTTCGGTGAGTTCCTGCACCGGATCAGAGCCGAGCGGACGGCAGAGTGCCACCATTGTGATTGCGACTTGGACACGGCAGAGCATACGCTCGTCGCCTGCGCCGCATGGGAGGGGTGGCGCCGTGTCCTCGTCGCAAAAATAGGAAACGACTTGTCGTTGCCGAGTGTTGTGGCATCGATGCTCGGCGACGACGAGTCGTGGAAGGCAATGCTCCACTTCTGCGAGTGCACCATCTCGCAGAAGGAGGCGGCGGGGCGCGTTAGAGACGCGCAAGCCCGCCGCCGTCGAGCGAGGGCCAGGGAGGCGGATCTCGCCCAAGCCCTGGCCCTCTAAGTGTTTCGGGTCCCCCTCATATGTCGGTTTGGGGACTGGCGAGGGGGACCTAAGAAGACGTCGTGCAAGCTGCTCTGCACGCGTTTTACGCAAAAGCATCCGGCTCACTCACTCTAGCTCACTCTAACCGGCGCCATCTAGGCGGGCTCCGGATAGCCTGCCGACCGAGAGGGCTGGTGGTCGTGGCGCCGACGACCGCCAGTCCGGCCCGAGGGGGAGGGTGATGGGAGAGATGTGCTCCGCACTAAACACTTCGCTTTCCCCCCTTTGCCTTTTCATGAGTTCTGTCTCATGTGAGGTTTGGACGTTGGTTGTTGAGCGACAGGAGGTTTTAGTCGGTTCGACTCCGACATGCTCCGCCCGCCGTCCCCAGTGGAGGGCGGAAGTCCGGCGATTTCCTCCTAACCAAAAAAAAAAAAAAAACAAAAAAAAAAACATCAATGATATTCAATTTCTAAAAGAAATATCAAAAGACTTCGCTATCAGGAACTTAAATTCTGGCAAAATATCTAATATTAAGAAACTGGGTCACTTCAAAGCATCGAACCCACCTGAATCTTACAATAATATATTCACGATTATCCACAAAAAGCATTAACGTAAAATGCAAAGGTATTTCAGAGCGGATGACAAACAAAAGACATCCCAATTCCCGTGACACTTGAACAAATACGGAAGACGGTGTAGCGAGATGTTTGTGCTGCTGTCTTGTAAATGACGCGACATTTCCGACCAACCCATGCCTCCGTGTCAGATGTCATCCGAATTTTTGAGCCTTTTGTTTTGACCCGTTCGCGTTTGTTGTTCTTAAAATAAGAACCACCATGAAAACATTTTTTTTTTAATCCCTACACATATAAACTCATGCAATAGATACGCTAAAGTTTCATGGTTTGGAATCATTTGGGGCTAGTTGCATTTTGTCCAAGCTGGGTTTATCTCTGGCTTCTAAAACGATGACGGTATCGGTGTTGGACATTTTTTTTTATTGCTTCGATGTGTGGACGATCTCACAGCCCACCTGGTGTTAAGTGGTTACTGGAGCCCATAGACATCTACAACGTAAATGCGCCACCCACCTTGCGATATAAGTTCTAAGATCTCAGTATAGTTACAACGGCTGCCCTACCCTTCAAACCGAAACGCATTACTGCTTCACGGCAGAAATAGGCAGGGCGGCGGTACCTACCCGCGCGGACTCACAAGAGGTCCTACCACCAATACCACCAGTAAGTTAGTTTTTTTGACCACGTTTATTTCGCTTCTCTAATGAGACAAAAACAAATTAAGCCCTTACACTTTACCATTGACAGTGAGTCGAATCTCCGCCTGGGACATTTCCAGCAGCAAGTACCCGGTGGATAAAATTGAACCGTCTTTTTGCGTCAAATTTCATTACAGAATAAGCATGAAAAAGCATTTACATATTTGTTTTTCGTGCCTAAATGTTAAATATGCCTTTTTAAAAGCCGCTTATTGTAAAATTTTGAAGATATTAAACAAACAACATACTGAAACTTATTAATAAGCTATTGATATAGATTCATTAAACTGGTCATTTTGTTAGGATTATTAAAAACAGTCAAAAAGGGATTTTTTGGATACGCACGACGAGATTACATTTATCGAGAGCACTTCGTAAGATTATCGCCCTCATTGAGAAAAACCCACTCCAATCGGGCGCTAATCAAGAAGACATTAGGAGCTGAGACCGTGGTGATTTATTTTTCTTATATTGTGGGTTGATTTTGTATTCTCTAAAAATATAGCGTCATCTAACTTACATAACTGAATTAAACTGTACACAGACTTTTGGCATATTTTTCTATGCTTAGGCACGCTATTCTTTGTCATGACTAAAGCAATTGGCTTGTAGTTTTCAGATAGACTAGTATATTCTATGGTTTGCTCGTTAAAATTGGTAATCAACAAAAATACGATTTGAATGTTAAAGCTCTTGAAACAACAACTTTAAAAAAGTGGCCTAATGATCGCATAAAAAAACATCCGTAACAAATGTAATGCTTCAATTTACGCTTACTATTTTATTATCTTTTCTAGTTTATTTATGCAAATCATAAGACTCGTTTGGTGTTGGTTTGGATTTTCGTTGACTGGTTAACCCATCACAAATTAAGTATGGCAGCACCGACTGCGCTGTTGAAAACAAAAAAATGTGCTTAAAATGTCCAACCATCACAACAAACTTACAGGTCGGACTTTCAAAAATACATCTAAAAATACGCATATTGGCTTATTCAATGTGTAAATAGATATTGTCGAACAGTAAGTTACATATGCATGCATTCATCATACCGCATTTGACAACGCTACATCTATCCACGAAATACCAAACAACTTTACCATAATCGTTTGGTAGCCTAAGATTCTATTCCAACTACATGCGAACGGGTAGGTGAGCTCACTGAGCTCAACCTGAGAGAACTTGCTAGCACTATCCCTAGCAAAAGAACTGCTTCGCTGGAATCGCAACCCACTGAGAAGATCCAATTTGAAACTCACTGGGTTAGCATATACCTAAATTAAAAATTTTAAAAAGTGTCAAATAAGAAAAAATAGAAAGAAAATAGCCTTAATTTTCTTCGTGAGTGCGGGATACTTACGGGCGATAAAAAGAAACTCATTAGTGAGATTCAGGTGACCCAGCAGCGAGAATGTCGCGATAAATTCATTGTCCCAATCACTAAGTACAGTAGAATAATGGATCGGAAAGCTATTATCGTCAGGCAAACTTTAGTTAGATATAAGGAGAACAGTAATAATAATGCAAAAAAATAAATATTTTAAATGCCGAGTAGATAATTTTATGTCTTGATCATCCGTCGTATTATTAGAAAATAACTGAAACTTTAATCCATGTGTCTCAAAGTGGGCGACGGCATTAATTTTGGGTAAACATCCAGTGGCTTATGAGAAATAAATACATTATGCCTATTTATGCAAACGTTCCAAATTTAAGTGCCCAAGTAATTATTGTTTTTGCCACACCCAGAGAAAATACACATGAGACAATTAAAATCAGATTTCAAGAATCAGATTTCAAATCAGAATGCCAAATGTCTTTCAACAGCGTATAGGTTATTAGGTTATTATCACTGAATATCTATACAATATTGAGAACATCAAAACTTTTGAAGATACCGTGACGCACTCAAATAAAGAAGAAAGTGTGCGTCTCGGGACGCCCGATAGAAGTGATGACTAATCTAAGTTGAACTATTTCATATTAAAATTGTTTAACTTGAGAAAAGCTTAGGTTGTTATTCAAATTTTATGTATATTAATATGATAATGTAAGGAAAATTTGTAACATAAATTGAAAAAAATATAAAATAGTTAAGAGTTACATACGTTTTCAGTACCGCTGCCGTATGCGTGAGAGAAAGAGATGTCAGACAGACTGGCGCCGTAACGCGTTACGTAACGAAGCGGCTTACTTTTACTTGTGAAGTTTTCTTTATTTTTTTTATTGCCTAGATGTTTGGACGAGCTCACCGCCCACCTGGTGTTAAGTGGTTACTGGAACCCGTAGACATCTACAACGTAAATGCGCTACACACCTTGAGATATAAGCTCTAAGGTCTCAGTAGTTACAACGGCTGCCAACCCTTCAAAACGAAACGCATTACTGCTTCACGGTAGAAAGAGGCGGGACGGTGGTACCTGCCCGTGCGGGCTCACAAGAGGTCCTACTACCAGTAAAGAAAGTTGTGAAGTTATCAATTCAAAAACAATTTTGAAAAATCCACATCGCTTAGTATTTTCTTCGGCTTTCGCGATCGTTTTCGTTATTATTACTACTATTATGGAATAAGTCACGTTTTTAATTTTCATAATTATAATATTTATTTCAAACTTTTCGAACTCTAGAACTTTCATCGTCACTGAGGACTAAGTGTGTCACGTTTGGACACCGTGCAATAATATAGTTTTAATTGAATCCATATCATATGTAAATGGCCTATTTTCAATGTCATTTTATGCTTAATTCCTCAAGGCATTGTGTACCTGTCGTAAAAGTCAAGGCACTTTATAAGAAAACAAGCTTTTGCCCGCGACTTCGTCTGCGTGGAATAGTTAGTTTGGCATAACGCAAAATTTTACCAGCCTCTTCATTTACGTAGAAATGCTTTATTTTAGAGCAAATTTGGTTAGCATAAAAAACGTTATAGAGAGCCAACCTTAACATATAGACATAATATGCTGTCGCGGACTTTTTTTTAGATTTTTTAAAGAGGAACAATTCCCTCATACATTATTTTCGCGAAACGGTTAACGTTTCCGCAGCGCACGCAGTGGAAGCTCTCAAAAAGGAAAAAAATCCCGACTTTTAAACATCCTTTATTGGTGCTCCGCTTGCATTGGTCTTAGCGTGACGTTATATAGCCTATAGCCTTCCTCGATAAATGGGCTATCTAACACTGAAATATTTTTTTTAATCGGACCAGTAGTTCCCGAGATTAGCGCGTTCAAACAAACAAATTATTCTGCTTTATAATATTATTAGTATAGATACTGAAATAAACATAATGAAATTTCAGAAATAATGTTTTGCGGTTTGGATACAAAGAAAAACAATTAAACCACTAAAAACGATCTTACTATTCCATCACAACATTGCGTGTAAAGCATTTCACTAATAGTGTGAGAGAAACGCCTTTGGCACGTGCAACACAAAGACGTTCAGATTAACGTTACGCTAAATTAATCAGTGACACATTTCAAGTGCTCACTCTCTCGGTTGAGTCTAAAAAAAAAGGCGTCTAGACGATAATCTCCATATTTTTAGAAATTTTCTTTAGTTTTCCTAATTCTATTCAAATTATCCGAGTGGAATGAGAAGTGTCTTTAATTATTCTAAATTCGAGACGACGCTTTTGGATTGACTCAATGCTAGTAAAATTATTATAAGTTGAGGAATTACAGTGGCTATTATTCTAGTAAGTAACGTCGTTTCAACGATGGAAAAACTGTCATGTTATATAATTTAAATGAAACTGCAACCTTACACCTGAAGGAAGATGTATCCTGTCTGAGCATAGCTAGAGTAGCCCCTTAGGCTACCAACGATTAGGTAGAAAAAATAAGATGAAGGCATCCGCTTTAAGATCTCTACGAGCTTCGGTAACCACTAATCATCAGTTAGGCATCGACTACTCATCTACGTCACTATAATATAAAAAACTTGATCGTACTAAATTAAATAAAAACGGGCAAATCTATATCAAGCCCTTTCAAGACCAGAGCATAAGGTCCAAATTTAATATGGGGGAATTTTTATGTTGTCAAAAACACATTTTCTAGTCGACACATTTTCCCGAAGGCTATGTTCTGGCTATACCTGTTCGTTTTAAAATGTAAAATGTTCCACAAGTGAAAGAGATTGCCGACTGCGAAGAGGTAAAAGCTTTCCCCTACCATGTATCTATATAAGAAAACAGTATTACACAATTTATAATATATGTGTATTATTACAAACGAAATTAAAATATCAAGAAGGTAGTTACTTGCGAAATAAAGTAAAAATTTAGAAACATAAGCTTAAAAAAAAGAACGAATCCTTGAACAAAGCTAATCGGATTTTGTAATACGAGATTAACTACATACCTATATATTATCCGAGTATTGTACTGTGTAGATCTAACATATTTTGACGGTTTATAACCTTTGTTTTTATAAGAAAAAAAAAACAGTAACTAGGAGAATAAGAAATCGGTTAGGCAAAAAAGCTTTTTTTGTCAATGCTTTATTTAAGGTATTCACTGAAAAATCAGGACGATACAATTTTGATTATTTTTGTGTTATTAATTTAAAAATCTTTATTTTTTATTGCCCTAGTAGGCAGACAAGCCTGATGATGAGTGGTTACCGTCGCCCATGGACTTTAGCAATGCCAGGGGCATGGCCCAGGCGCTGCCTACCGTTAGAAACTTGTCCGGTCCTAAAAAAATCTAAACCGCAATTTGAACTTTTCAAAACAAAAATCAGATCTGCCAGCAAAACTCAAACATGGCAGTTGGCCTAGTGAAATAAATTGATAGCCATACTGAAAAAAATATCAAAGACATAATATAACCTTATTCGTCGTGTTGGAATTTCATAGTAACGGCAACTGTTCTCAAAATGAAATATTCTTTCCAAAGCATTTACTTCACACATCGAGTGCTTTCGTACGTAATGTCTGGAAGGAATCGCTGTTTCGATATAAAATAAATATTTTATATGCTTCTAAAATAACTTAAGGTCATTGAACCATTTCTTTCAAAATTCTCGATGAGTAAATTGTTATACGAAAAAACTTCTTTGTCACCACCTCAAAAGTGCAAAAAATAATAGATGAATATGACATACTAATCTTGATATATTGTTCTAGCATGTTTGTATTTAGTTAAGCCACAATATAAGACAAGGACAGCTGACAAATAGCGTTACACGGACCATTAACTCCACGCGTCACTTAATTTTGTAGTACGCTGCATTGTCAATAAATTATAATTTTTAGATCACTGCTTTTTTGTGTTAAAACGGGTTAATCACTACCATGTTATAGTATTAGAGAACAGTGCTGTTTCATCCGGTACGGAATTAACACTGTCTATTCATTTTTATCTTCTTTGTATTGAAGAAATGAAGTCCAAAAATATATTGATTTTGTATCGATGTTTTAAAATTGTTCAATATTGTTGTTAGTTCAATATTGTTCCACTTGTGGTGGGGGTTTTATGAGCCCGCATGGGTAGGTACCACCGCCTTGCTTATTTCTACCGTAAAGCAGTAATTCGTGTCGTTTTGAAGGGTGGGACAGCCGTTGTAGGTACTGAAAACTGAGACTTAAAACTGTTCTCAAAGTGGTTCACGGTATACACCCTGTAAATGACTATAGGTTCTGGTAACCACTAAACTACCAGGTGGGCTGTGAGATGGCCCACCCACGCTAGTAATAAAAAAAAATCGAATCGATATACTGAGTTAGTTACCTTTGAAGATGAGTATAATATTATGTAAACAGTGGTTCCCAAACTAAATATTCCATTCACTCCAAAGAAAAATAGCAAACCGTTCATTTTATATGATTGAACAAACCTATCGCTGTAAAAGGAAGAGGTAGACCTAAGAAAAAAATGATGAATTGCATGACAGACGATGTGTGTAAGAGGGGAGAGAGCCAAGAAATGGTATATGATAGAGGAGTATGGAAGGAGAAAAGATGTTGTGCCGACCCCAGGTGATTGGGAGAAGGGCAGGAGAATGTTGATGATGTTGAACAAGCCCATCGCCCATCTGCTGTCTTTACAATCACTTTTGACTACCATAGTCCATGGTTTGAGCCACTGACTTTCTCGCCGGATCTTCTCAGCGATTCCGATCCGGTGGTAGAATCCGCGAAGAACTCCTCTTGCTACAGCCAGTGTTAGCAAATTAGGCAGGGAACAAAAAAGTCAATGGATAGCCACTAGGATGAGAATTTAACCACCCACATAAAGACATGAGATCTAAGTCTCCATAATTGTATTCTGTAACAGCTGTTCTATATTGCAATCAGAACGCACAATAGCTTCGTGGCAGAAATAGAACGGGCTTACAATACTCCGGTAAATAAATAGTCATAAGAAAAACAATAGTAAGTTTTCAAACCGTAAAAAAATCATTTTTTATTTATTCAAGCCCAAAGTTTGACGATAAGTAGAGCGAAAACTGATAAGATTACGGCTGGCTACCTATGTAAGAAAAAAAAACTACGAGAAATAGAATAAGCCGCCATCTCTTACATAAAATATGAACTATATCAATTTTCTGGAACATTCCGTTTACAACTCTAAAATCTCTCTCTGTAAATTCTCTTACTTTTTCCTATAGACAAGAGATGGCGGTAGTAATTGAATTTCACAAAACAATTGTTTTGATAATCATCGCATACTCAAAATAATAATCTGTAGTAGTTTATAAACCATAATTTAATCATAATATGTAACGTTTGCAAGCCATTCATTCGTTTGTGATTAAATTTAGTACAGCCTGCCAATGGCTCGGTTACGCTGACATAGCCCCTAAAAGAGCTTAGTGTAGGAAAAAATGTATCCTAGTAACTTGAACATATCATAGATGGCGTACGAATTGTTTGAAGAAATCGTTTTTTTTTTAAACAATTTTAGCGACATTCAAGGTGAAAACCATAGATAATATAATATTATAATAATATGTACTTATAATATTAATATTTGTTTTTCTTTCCTCTATTACTAAAATCCTCGACGGGTTATGCTAGCTCACCGAAGATGAAGGCGAGCTCACGAGGTTCAGCTAGGGAGACTTTGCTAACGTCTGCTCTAGCAAGAGCAGTGGTTCGCATGTACCACCGGATCGGAATCGCGACTCACTGAGAAGATCCGGCGAGAAATTCAGTGGGTTGTATCTATGGGCTAGTTTGCATGTCGAAACTCTTCGGACGGTGGCCGGTGTTTGAAGAGCCTAAAGGCACCGAAAGTGAATCCGGGGGATCCGACAAGACAATTTTTGGGCGACGCCAGCTTTCTTTCCTTACTTTCCCGTCACCTGGTTGGACTAGGTAGTTAACAGTGGCCACGATAGAAGGGTTATCGTATCACGCCTTTTTTTAAAAATAACAACTCATTTAAATTGGGTGTCTAATCAAATAAAACCCGTAAACACATGTTTTTTCATCTGTATTTCGTAAATAAATTAATAAATCAATTCGATACATTAATTACAAAATAAAGGAGACTGACGCCTTTGAGTAAATTAACACTTGTGTAATGTAATTAAATACATAGACAGTAGTGCATATCAATAATGAAGAGTACTTTTATTGTTAGATTGATAGCTTAAAATAACTAAAATATACAAGTACTATTTGCGCAAAAAACATTTTTAAGCGCACGTCCATTTTACTAGTACCAGTTACAACAGTTTTGAAGTTCACTTTACATGTTTGATATCATAATATTCGCTTATATTCCTTCGCAGAAAGAAGTAACGATCGCTTGGAGTCCCTTGCAGCTTGTCACCACGATCCAGACAGCGGTAACAACTATTTTATACGATTCGATAAGGAATGAAAGTGAATACCACGTGTGTTACATATCCATATAGTTACATATCCACATAGCGCGAAGATCAGACGGATTGTGCGGCAGAAAGACTCCCGAGTGGAGACTACGTATGGGAAAACCCAGAATGGGACAACCACCTATCAGATGAATCGACGACCTATTGAAAATCTCTGGGTCACGTTGGATTCAGAAGGACCAGTGAACCGGCCGCACCGGAGATCGATTGTAGAGGCAACAGATTTTAGGAGTGATCAGCTGAATAGGCTGAGATGATGATGTTACCTAACCCATGACCAATGATGTTAAAAATATCGAAATTCGTTACAATTTTCGCCTGTTTAAAACCAAAGATCGTTCTAATCGTGAAAATGAAACTGCAACTTAAACAAATACAAAGCAAAGAAGCAGTTTTGATTACATTTTTTTTATATTATATGAGAGATTTCGTTTACAATATCGACATAAACAATTTTAATTACCGTCTTTCCTGGGCTTGTAATGTTTTATTAAATGATTTTAACATTTACAACGAAAGCTAGTCAACATTACAATACATTGTGCACCTAAACAATTATCGTATTTATATCTATCTCCTCACTAATGAGTTCTAACACTTCTTACTTGTAGGTATGTGTGGCGGGCGATTTTAAAAGCTTGTACAAAAATTCATAGAACTCTCAATCCGAAATCTCAAATTACTCGATTTTCTTTGTTGACCTCGATCTGGTATTCTTGTTCTCAATATGAAATCAGCATTTATTATAATTATGTACGATTAAAAATAGTATCAAAATAAAAAAAAGAAGTCTAAAATATCTACAGAAGTAGCTTGATTACTTATAACTATATTACAGTTGAATATTATTGACATTTGTACAGCAAAATATTTGACTGTCAGCGAATAACCCTTAGTAGTACGTGACCGTGAAAACTGTATTTGAATCGAATGTAATATAAAAATAGTAAAAGCGAAATTACACCGCAAAAATACTATTCTAGAAGTGGATAACAGTTTTCTGAAAGCAGCTGGATGATTCTTGCGGCTTAAATTGAATCGAAGGCTTAATTTTGAAGTAGATATAAATTTTAAATGAGTCAAATTGTACATTTAGTTACAGCACTTACATTATTACCACCCACCACAGTCGCGAAGCTAAGTGTACACGCTAAAAGGCAACTTGTTTCACTTTAATATTTCCTAAATATTATTCCGTACACAATCAACAACTTCACACGCATTACACGTTCAGTATAAAAATTAAAGAATCACTTCTACCAATAAAATATACACAATAAAGAAAAAATAAAAAAAATTCGATACGAATAAAAGATGGCGCCACATGTTTTTAATTGCGCTTATTTTAATGACTAAACATCTAAATCTTAGCAAACGGTGCGGTATCAATAGCCGAAAGACAGTTTAAAAAAAAACGCTATACAATTCAAGACTAGAAAAATACCTACACAAAAAATTTACTTGGCGCGAAAATTATAACCAAAAAAAAAAAACAATTCCGTTTACCATTTTTTTTTCTATTCACTATCAACTATGATTATGACACAAAACGTTTAAAATTACAATTTTTACAATTATTTTTTTGCGCTAAAATAATAATTATCACATTATTAATCATTTAAATACAAAATGGAACTATTCTTAGCAACAGTTACTAGACAACATACAATAATTTAGTGACTTAACAATGACTATTAATAATTACATAATATATTTTAATATAATAAATACAACTATATTTATGTTATAAACATTTTATGTTTGATAGTATCGTTTTGACTTAACATAATTTATGTCTCTTTAACAGCATTTCAATATTTTATGAATTATTGGTGGATTTCATTATACAATTATTTACCTTTCATTGTAACATGCTTTGATAGATTTTAGCATACAGTTATTGATTCTAAAACCTATTCCGAGACAAACTGGCTGCTTGGCTAAAAAGTACCATCACCAATGAAGGGAAATGCCTGGCTTAAAAGTACCATCACCCATCCATAAATGCCAGTCTCTTTCAACCTCATTTGGGGAGATACTCGATTGTTAGGAGTTTCCTACGGCCAAGTTTCCTTCGTCTAACATTTAATATTAGCTCAAACATAAATCCACACTTAACGTTCGAATCGTCGCTACAAATACTGAGTTACTTAAACTATTTGTTTGTTTAAAAAAAAAACCTTCTTCAATAGTACCTCTGGAAAAAATGTGCGAAACAAACATCTATGACTACCTCTGCTACGTAACACTTATCTGTGTATTAATCACGACGAAATTATCAATAGATGTGTCATTTATGGCATATTTCAATATTTTTTTGTTCTGTAATAGCAAAGTGATAAAAATATTATTTTTTTTAAGGGATTTTATGACCTGGTAACTGAGACCTTTAAGTCATGTCTTATTTTAATTTATATTCATATTTTTATAAAAAATGATATTATGGAGTGAAATGAAATGAAGACAACTAATTTGAGACATTAATCAACTGGGATGAGATTAAATGAAATTAATTGGGATGAAATATAATCTCAGTAAAATGGTGGTAATTTACTAAGATTTTTTCAGTGGACTTTTTGGAGGATCCCGAGAAGTTACGTCCAGCGGCTTTGTTTCATTTTTCCACATTTGTGCACTTTCATAGATATTAAACAGTTAATAAACCACCATTATTACACATTTAAACCCGAAGAAACACTAAATAGACAAAATAAAACAAATCACACACCTTCACTCCTCGCGTTCCCGCCAAAAAGTAATAAAAATATTTTTAACCATCATTACATATAGGTACTATAGATTTACGATATGAATTTAAAAAAACATATAATCTGTGTTTTCAACTGTAATTACAAAACGTTATATAACTTTTGATAATCAGTTGAAGGTACATATTTAGTAGTAATAACGTTAATGGTACTTAATGGTATTACTTAATGGTATATGGTAAACACCATATGGTACATAATACTTATGAGAATTTCCGTTGCCGACATCATTCGATGCGTATTAAACATAAATGAATTAAGCACACACATATTGCTTGTACGGTTTTTGGGCTACGGGTGGTCATAGATAATAAATCGTGGATAGTCGATGGTATACAATAAGACTGTCAAGGCTTAAAGAAATAAAACATTAACTGGCCATACGAAACATAATTATCAATCTAAAAATATATGCACCGATCCTTTATAATAAATATATTTATCACTTTAATTACTACTTTATTAAGAAATAAATAATTATGAAATTATGAATTAACGATACCCGGGCTGTGATCGGTCAAGCGCATTGGGGCGCCATGTTTGACTCTGACGTAGAAAAAAAGAATACCATCAACCAAACCATGACAATGTGTTCATCTTTCAACGAACAAACACGTGCTTGGCTTCGTTCAGTTTTTGTTTTTCTTAATAAGTCTAAGCCATTGTAGTCTAAAATTACCATTCCATAATACAGATAGAATCAAAAAAAAAATACGTGTGGCACTCGGGGACTGCCGCGGTGAAGCTATTGCATAGCATTTTTATCAACTTATGCAATTATAATTAGATATTATTAAAACAATAATAAAATACGACCACGCTATATTTATAAACATGAACAAAATCAAAACATTAACTGTCCCCTTCACACTCATAAGCTAGGCCGCGCGAGAGAGAGATGGGCAGACTTTTCATGACGCACATGCAGTGCGACGTCACGCCGCGCGCTTATTCACAAGCACTACACAAGCGCAAAGTGTGAATGTGTTGAACGCGAGCTACATGGTAGGCGGAGTGGGGGTGTTAGGTTTTATTTTCGTTACGGAATTTCTTAATTCAGTCGCCGCGCTTAAAGCCCGTGATAAAAGCTATGCAATAGCTTAAAATTAAAACGTGATAGTTATTTTGTTGCATTAGGTTTATGTTCTCATCTAAGTTTCGGTGCTGATCATTGAATACACTGAATTATTGTACTTAGAACGATCGTCTTACAGACGGTTTCTGTTTGAGTGCTCCGTCGGCTATGTTTAAACATCGAGCTGGGCCAGGAAGTGCGTTTGCTGCGGGTTGTGTTGGTGAGGGTGGGGTGCCAGGGCGTCAATGTCGGCGTGGTCGCGGCGACGGGGGGGCGCGCGTCCCGGACCCGCGCGTGGCAGCCGCAGCGGCGCAGGTAGCAATTCCGGCATCACGCTGTGATGCGTCACCAGCGCCGTCAGCGACGTGAACTCTTTTGTGAAGCCCTGCGATATTGTTTTGTCGTTTAGAACTGGTGGTACAGACATTCACTTAAGCATTCAACCTGAGTTTAAATTTTTATAAAAATAATATAATATTATCAATACTGCTGATTGAGTAATGTCACCCATCGACAGAACCCACTGAGTTTCCCGCCGGACCGTGTCAGCGTGTCGCTATTACGATTCGGTGGTAGATTCAGCGAAGCACTGCTCTTGCTGGGACCAATGTTAGGAAGCTTCTTCAGACTCGGCCCCGTAAACCTTTGGTAAATAGGTATGCAAAAAAGACTAATGCCTAATCGTTACGTGAACATAAGTTTGTATGTCATATGAATTCAGTGTCTCATTGAGTTAGGCAAAGAACAAACACACAACATACTTTTACTGATTGGTGGTAGGACCTCTTGTAAGTCCGCGCGGGTAGGTACCACCGCCCTGCTTATTTCTGTCATTAAGCAGTAATGCGTTTCGGTTTGAAGGGTGGGGCAGCGGTTGTAACTATACTTGAGACCTTAGAACTTATATCTCAAGGCGGGTGGTGCATGCAGTAGTAGATGTCTATGGGCTCCAGTTACCAATTAACACCAGGTGAGTTCGTCCACCCATCTAAGCAATGAAAAAATTAAAAAGAACAATTCGTGAACGTTAGGAAACCGACTAAATAGGTAATAACCGTCGTGCTAATTGTGAAGCGAAGCAGTTAAATAATAGTTGAAAGTTCCACTTCTCACCACGAGAGGGTGGTAGCTATCGGTTTTTAGTTGAAAATAAATGGCAGATGGCCTCGAAGTCTCGGTTTCATTGACTAGCACCTATTAAAGTTTTCAAGCCATATTATATCGCGTATGATGTCATCTTACCCCAATTGTATTGTATACACAAAACAAAATGTCCCACAGAATGTGCGACAAAAACCTTTTAATAACATAATGTAGGTAATTTCACTATAAGGACCTTTTAAGCAATCGCCAAAACCTTTAATATCGTTCCTCGGTTATTTCACGCATTGGTTTTACCTTAATTTTGTATCCTTTAGGTGTCCTTAAAATAAGATAATGCGCTATGCCGGTCGGTTGGAAATCACGAGGGACTCTCACTGAAAGAGCATAGCATCCGGCCTGAGTCGTGCTCCCTCTTACGAGAAACGCACCAACAGGTTGACTGCTCAGCACTTCTAATGCTATCTGAAAGAAAAGGACAACCATATTTTATTTATACTACTCACAAAGCTTAGTACTAAGTTCTACTAATAGATGGCGCTGTTAAACTTAAGCAGAAGATGTGAAGAAAAGAAGAAAAGAGCCACTATTAGGTATGAATTGTTTTACCGCGCGGGTAGGTACCACCACCCTGCCTATTTCTGCCGTGAAGCAGTAATGCGTTTCGGTTTGAAGGGTGGGGCAGGTTTCGGTTTGAAGGGTAACTACATATACTGAGACCTTAAAACTTATATCTCAAGGTGGGTGACACATTTACGTTGTAGCTGTCTATGGGCTCTAGTAACCACTTAACACCAGGTGGGCTGTGAGCTTGTTCACCCACCTGAGCCATAAAAAAAATCCACGTAATTCCTTACAGATTCAGCATTACGAATTCAATGATTCTCACCTCTCTAGGTATCCCCTGCTGGAACCAAGGCGCCTGTCGGAGCTCAGGTTCGGCTCTCGGTACATTATTATTTCCTGAGCCGTGGGAGATACCTCCGCCACACGACGAGGCGCCTGACGAGGACGACGTAGTTCGACTACAAACCGCCGACGGACTTCTGAAGAGTTTCAATTGTATGCTTTAATCTATACTAATATTATAAAGCTGAAGAGTTTGTTTGTTTGAAGGCGCTAATCTCAGGAACTACGGGTCCGATTTGGAAAATTCTTTCAGTGTTAGATAGCCTATTTGTTGAGGAAGGCTATAGGCTATATAACATAACTCTAAGACCAATACAAGTGGAGCACTGATAATGAATGTTTCAAAATAGGGGTTTAAATAGCTCCTTAACATTCTATAATTCAAAAATATTTTCACTTTCTAAGTGAATGAAGTGGGAGGTAAAATTTAGCGTTATGCCAAAGTAACTATTCCACGCGGACGGAGTCGCGGGCTAAAGCTAGTGAAATAATAAGCATAATCTGTTAATCGGTTTATCATGAAATTGGAGGGCCTTTTGCTATTCTTAACGCAATTTCGTATTAATCAAATCAGAATAGATCGCTAAATACAAAATGATTGAGCCTTAATAAATTGTATAGCATAATGACTGGTAGCAGCATAAAGCATAATGAATCTAAGCATTTAATGTTACATTATTACAATGCTATACTAATCGAAATGCATTTGTATTTAGTTGTGGTATTTGCATGTGGTAGTTGCATGCCTGGCTTTGCATGCTTTTAAGCTTGCAATAGCTGGATATCTTCATTTAAACCTAAATAGTTAGCTACCAACATTGAAGCTTTTGCAATCATCCGTCACATAGTGGCTATTACAATGGAAATAACTATAAAAGGGAGATTTCAGCATCATGTCCGAAGGTAGAAAGCAGCAGACTATTATATTTGAGGGTACAGACATTCAATTAAGCATTCAACCTGAATTTAAATATTTATAAAAATGAAATAATAATATATAATAATATTATCAACACTGTTGATTGAGTAATATCACCCATCGACAGAACCCACTGAGTTTCCCGCCGAACCGTCTCAGCGTGTCGCGATTTCGATCCGGTGGTAGATTCAGCGAAGCACTGCTCTTGCTGGGACCAATGTTAGGAAGCTTCTTCAGACTCGACCCCGTAAGCCCATAAGCCCTTCGAGGCTTTTGGTAAATAGGTATGCAAAAAAACGCAACTTACCCAGTCTTCGTATTGCTACATCTTCGGAAATCTGTATCCAGGTCGTTTTGCATGAGGTTATCATTGCGTCGAGGAGTGGGAGGCACTATGGGATGATCTCGGTTACTCTCTCTAGTCCTCGCTTCGGCTTCTGAGGCCTCGTTGATGTATCCCGCGTTTAAACATAACGGCAAATTAGTTGGACTGCAAACAATAATTCAGGATGTTCTAGTTATGAGCAGCGGATTCGAATATTGGTGTTCTAGGTGATCTTCAAAAGTGTAGAGCTTGATAGTTCTTTTTTTATAGTACACCAGATGCCAATTCTTTCAAACGTAAATAAAGCTTGTAATAACGCCTTTACAATAAAAAGATTAACATAGGTAAAAAATTGCAAACCTTATCATATTATGTCATGCATTAAAAGGCACTTTCTGTTAATTATTATCGCTATTTTATAAGCTTATTAAGTGTTCATATATATGAATTTCAAATGTCAGTATAAAAGGCATTATTATTTAAAATTATTTAAATAATTAAATTGTACAGTAGGCAGCGTTTTGGCTGTGCTCTTGCCATTGCTAATATCCATGAGAGACGGCAAATGGGAATTCGATGGGCCGTACGCTTGTCTATCTACAAGAGCAATAAAAAGAAGGATTGTGTGGTTTTATGAAACCACGGTAAAAGCGATCCTTTTTCGACATTATAGACATTTAACTCTGACAAACAACATTTACATTAAACACTGACAAAAACAAACAAAATAGCGTGGAGCACTGGCAAAAATGAGTAATAATCTATACACTACGCGGTCAGCTGCTGCGAACTATAGGCGCCGCCATATTGGCCTTAGCTGCTCTGACAAGCGCCTTTCTCTTTATCCCTACGCCGCGACCGACCGTCACGCGACATGCAAAACACAGACGAAAAAGCTTGAGATGATGAAATAAAAAAGATGTCAACTCACGTTGTAGGAGTGTCTGCGACGAGGGGTGTGGAGTCATCATCAGATGGCTGCAGTAGAGCACCACTGAGACCCATGGCCAGTCTCTTCATAAGAGGCGGCCGGTCCCCCAGTCTTCGGTAGCAGTTGATCTCGGTGGGTGAGTTTGACTCTTCGGAACTGCTCGGACTTGCCTCGTTCACAAGTTTCGTTACGCCCATGATGTCGCATTTCGCTGGCGATCTGAAATTAAACAGCCCATTTAAATTTAAAGTAAGAAACTCCGAAAAATTCCTAGTTAGTACTACCGAAGAATCAAATTTTAACTTTCAGTTTTTTTTTAATGCTTAGATAGATGGCCGAGCTCACGGCCCACCTGGTGTTAAATGGTCACCAGAGCTCATAGACATCTACAACGTAAATGCTGCCACCCATCTAGAGACATGGGTTTTAAGGTCTCACTTTTTTTAACACTACAACGGCAGCCCCGCCCTACCACAACGCATGAATGCATCACGGCAGAAATAATCAGTGTGGTGGTACCTACCCGTACGGATTCACAAGATGTACTCCCACCAGTAATTACGAAAATTATAATTTTGCGGTTTTGATTTTTATTAAACGATGTTATTCTTTCATCGTGGAAGTTAATCGTGAACATTCATTGTTAAGTACATATTTGTCCAATGACTTCCGTAACCATGCAATACCAGGATTGATGCAATATTGTCGATGCGTCTAGAGTAAAAAAAAGACACCAGTGTGCTTAGTGTGAGTTTTTTAACGTTCTCGATAGCGTAAAAGTTAACTTTGTATGCAGTTAGAACAGCGCCCCTAGCGGCAAACGTACGCAAACGATCCCATTCCATACAAATTTGCGCTAACTTTTACGCTATCGAGAACGTTAAAAAACTCGCACTATGCACACAGCACAGACCACGAAAACTATAAGGCTCTCGAAACGTCTGAAAAAATACATATAATGACAATAAAAAAAGCGAGGTAAAATCTTAAAATTTGTTTTAAATTGCGAGAGATGAGAGATTTGAATTGGCGGATGAAAGGCGATTGCATGCAGCAGAGATGCGAATGTTGCGATGGATGTGTGAAATAACGAGAATGGAAAGAATACGGAATGAATTTGTTAGACGAAGTTTGAAAGTGGCATGATGGCACCTGTGACAGAAAAGTTGAGAAGTGCGCGTTTGGGATGGTATGGACACGTGATTAGACGAAATGAAAATGAGTTTGGTAAGAGTGTGTTAACTATGAATGTGGAAGAATAAAGAGGACGAGGTAGACCTAAGAAGAAATGGATGGATTGCGTGAAAGACGATATGCGTAAGAGGGGAGTGAGCGAAGAAATGGTATATGATAGAGGAGTATGGAAAGAGAAAAAATGTTGCGTCAACCCCAGGTGACTGGGGCAGGAGAATGATGCTGAGTTTTAAATTGAGAGATCCTAATAGGTCATTGACACTTACCTATCTCCACAATGCGGGTAGTGGTGCATGAGTCCTGGCAGGGTGTCGGGGGCTCGAACGCCCATGCCGTTACACTCGCTGCTTAGCTCCTTGCTCTGCAACAACGTATATTATTGATATAACGTCGGGGGAATAGAGACTTTAGCACGGTGTCTGAAGGTCGACATTGCCTCTGCATGATCTACAGGCGCTCGTGTGCTCACCAAGCCAATAGTGGTGACTGAATACGGATCTGAGACGTGACAATCTTCGTTCTGTGTCTACTCAAAGGAGACTTAGTACAATTGTTGTGGGCACTTGCTATACTTAGACTCAATTCCCAATAACATCAACTCTTGGGGTTATAATACTTAATTAAGTAATTATTATAGACGTTGTGACCTCTAAGTAAGTGTGTGTGTGTGTGTGTTTTTTTAGTGCTTATCATAGATACATCAAAGTTAACGCCACCTTATGAATAATTTAGAAGTCTAGATAATATTGCATAATACCTCTCCCACCCTCCAAACCCAATAGGATCGCTACCCGTGCGCCCGGGTTGACAAGCAAGTAATTCAGGAATTGATTTTCTTATTCATAATATTATTAATCAGAGTGATCCATAAACAAGTGTGAAGTACGAATTTCTTTGGTCAAACTTATACTGTTTTATTACTATTTCTGACAAAAAAAAAGTATCACTCATGACATTACCTACTGATGCACATTGCCAATACAAAATATTTTGCTAAGACATCAACATTAAGTCGTTCGATGCTGGAAATAGCCTAAGGCTAATTATAATCAAACCTAATCGAAAATTATAGTTGATCGTTCATTAATGAGAAACATGTTTAATTAAGGCAAGAACATAAACCGATGCGAACTGGCGTTCTAATTAAACAAGAATCCGAATGCTTAAACATCAAAGAAACTCAAATTTTTTCAAGTTAACCTTTTCCATTTTATCATTTCGGTACAATATTTCATCGCGGTCATTAAAGAACTAGTATTTACGTTCCGACACATCGGAATGCACTTAAATCGGTGCATTTATCTCTCAAACAATAATGTAATAGAATGTCAAGGCACGAAGGTGTACGCACGAGAAAATATTTCACTTTGAACTTCAACGGAAGTTTCGTCATTCAAGAGAAGTATTTTTGAGACAAATTCTATATTTAAAATTTTGTTAGCAATCCGTTTCCTTTCGGGCATACAACTCATTGATAGCGAGATTGTATCACGCGTTAGTTGGGTAGTTTTTCGTGTCCCACTATTCAAAGCGAAACGCATTACTATTTTACGGCATAAATAGGCAGCGCTATGCCTACCCGTGCGGCCTCACAAGACGCCCTGCCACCAGTAATAACGCAAAATGTATTTTTTTCGGGTTTGATTTTTATTACACGATGGACTTTTCTTATTCCATCACCGTGGAACTCTTTCGTGAACATATTTTGATAAGTACAAATTTCATTAGAAAAAACTAAGCGTCACTGTGGGGTACAAACGCCACCCGAGCTATCTTTATCAACCATCACTAATTGATTTGTAGCACCATCACCAAATACAAGTCTTTGCATTTGGCTAATAAATACGATAGAGTATTTTGAACGTTTATATAATAATAAATTTTTCTATCAAATTCAAAGCACGTCATAGCTCACTCAGTACCTTTTATGGCGGGTGGAAATATAAATTTTAATACATCTTGATTACAATTCCCATAAACTTTACTAGTAATAATTAAGGAGCCTCCTTAAGTATCGAAGTTTTTATTGGAACAAAAACAAATGAAATCAAGAACATTGTTGTACTGAATACACTACTCTTAATACCTAATTTTGCGTATGTCTCCTGAGTAATGAGAAACGATACCAAAGGAACTAAGACACCAAACCAGATTGGGTAAGTTAATGCTGGTACTTTTATTTTGAGCACATCCCCATTCAGAGCCTCTTACCGAGATCGGCAGTTTCATCCGTATGTTTCGAGTCGTAAAGTCTAAATTTCTGGTTACCGTACGTAGGCTTTGCGGTTTAGTCACAGGATGTGTTTTGCTAAACGCAGATCGCATTTGCTACAGATCGCAATACGAATTAAGTTGCTAATCATTTAAGTGCAGAATAATCTAGAGATAAAGATCAGAAAGGCTTGCAGTCAAAGCCAGATTTTATAAGACCACGGAAGATGTTTATTCGTGACCGGCAGAGGTTATTAACAATGTCGAATTTAACAGGCTGAAGAATACCATCTATACTTATACTTATTACTTATTTACTTATAATATTATAAAGAGGAAATATTTGTTTGTTTGTTTGTTTGTTTCGAATAGGCTCCGAAACTACTGGACCGATTTGAAAAATTCTTTTTCCATTAGAAGCCGACATTGTCCCTGATGAACATAGGCTACTTTTTTTTTAATTTTTTTAATTATATTATTTTGGTTTCATGTGTGTTTTAATGTTTCCGAAGCGAAGCGAGGGCGGGTCGTACCATATAAATTTAACATTATAGGATTTTTTTTACACTCTCATTCTTCTTTCATCGTTCATGAATAAATTATTAGTATGAAATTACGTATTTCTTCCAAAATTTTGTACCTACTGCGGGATTTAAAAACTGCTATTAGCTGTTGACTGTGGTCTATAAGAGTTCCATCCCATTCCCGTGGGTGTATTAAAAGCCAATTAAGAGATTAACCGGAAAATGCGCAGCACTGATCTTAGAGTAATGCAATCGTAAGCCTTCAGTGAAGCATTTATTGGTAGAGAGGAAGTCCGCTTGGGTAAGAATCATCATACTATTTATATCTTCCGAAAACTATTCCTGCGTTCCGATTAGAAGGGGGCAGCAGTGCCATAAAATACAGTTGGGACTTTGATTTCACGTTCCGCGCAACTTTACACCAGATGGATTTTTTTACTGGTGGTAGGACCTCTTGTGAGTCCGCGCGGGTAGGTACACCCACCACCCTGCCTATTTCTGCCGCGAAGCAGTAATACGTTTCGGTTTGAAGGATGGGGCAGCCGTTGTAACTATACTGAGACCTTAGAACTTATATCTCAAGGTGGGTGGCGCATTTACGTTGTAGATGTCTATGGGCTCCAGTAACCACTTAACACCAGGTGGGCTGTGAGCTCGTCCACCCGTTATCTAGTTTAATTTAAAGTTCGCAAAGGGCCAATGTGCACGTTTCCGCTTACCCCTTTAATAGACGTTCCTTTAAAAGTCAATAACACCTAAACATTGATTGCTGTAAGTTTTTCAGAACAGAAGACACGTAGCATATGAAATATTCAGAGCTACCCCCGCGCCGACAAAGGTTTTACGGCTGTGCACTTTTCAGGTCAGAGCACGTGAACAACTGTAAAAATAGGGACAACTGTCGTTCGTCGTGTGAGACAAAACGAAAATATGTTCTATACAGTTTACATAAGACATCGTTTTGTTTTGCAAAAACATATTATATTGTTTTGAACGAATTTTACGAAATCGAGCGTGTGCGATGTTAATATGATAACCACATGTTTTATTGGACGCCTATCTGAATCTTAGATTTATTATAAAATATAAAATGTACTATATATTGGCTCTATAGCTTAGAAATAAAAAATATTCTATCTTCAATGAGCATTTTCTTTAATTATACGAATTATGTATTCCTTGGTGAACCCTTGGTAAACAAATTAAATTGGGTATCAAGTATACGTGTCTGCTTAAAAAGAAAAGAAAGGTTTTTTTTAATTACCCGTCATTAAAGCCTAATAGTCATTCCTTAAGATTAGTTAAAAAGATTAACTCAATTTACTGAGTTTGCGTGCGCAAAGTCAATACCAGATAATAATATCTAAGTAGAAAACGGTCGTTAGAAACTTTGGATATTTTGGTGCTTAAAACAAATAGGACGTCTTGGAAATGTTTGAGATTTAAACAAAATTCGGAAAAAAAAACGTTCAACTATATTTTTTATAATGTTTTCATTGCACCGTACGTAAGAGACAATAAATAAATCAACTGACGCACGGGGTCAACGGTCTCGAAGGAACTTAATTAGTGGAGGGGCTGCATTGCGAGTCAACGAAATAAAAAATTAGGAAAGCATAAAGTATATTTATTCAATTTTCGTAAATTAATTCGATCAATAAAATATTTTGTAAAAAGTTAAAACTTCAGTTAACAGAATATTGAAATGACTACGCGACACCTTAGCCGTTCGTGACTTTGAAAATTTTACAGTTTCAAAATGTCTTTAAAAATGTACTAATTAATTAAAAGTAATGAAAAATAAAAAGTTAATAATTTTGTAACAGTATTTTTAATTACAAATATCACAATGTGTCACACAAATGTCACACACTCATATAGACACAATGTGTAATTGTAGTACCAATATTAAATATTGAATTGGAACAAGCTATCCCAGAATCAAATTAAAAACGGGCTATTGCACAGCTTCAGAAATAGCTAGGCAGGATGATGGTATCTACCTAAGCAGACTCATACATGCAAATAATAAACCCTATATTATGTTACACATTTTGTTATGACTGCTACAAAGTTGTGTGCCTGTCTTTTTTTTTAAATGGCTTCAAGTTTTTTTAAAAACTGTAAGCTTTTTCCACAATATTTAAGTAATCTAAGTAATATTGGATAATGCCAATAGCTTGGTATAAGTTAGCTACAAGCTATATATAGGCCTTTCAGTCAATGGACAGAAATGTCGCTGGGTTGTCCCCATCTGTCTAGCCGATAAACGTGGGGTAAAACGGGTGCTTGAGTGAAGATGGAAATGTATATTGTAAGTGTACCCTATACAGAACTAGGGGGTTCGAAGCATTAAAAATTTAATGTTTTAGCTCCGAAGAATTATGTTTTTTTCCATTTACCAAGCTCTATGTAGCGTTACTTGCATGGACCACACTTTTTTTAAATTTTAGTCCAGTTATTTAGTTCAAAATGTTTACAAATTTTACTGGTCGTAGGGCCTCTTGTGCGTTCGCACGGGTAGGTACCACTACCCCGCCTATCTCTGCTGTGAAGTAGTAATGCGTTTCGGTTTAAAGGGCAGGGCAGCCGTTGTAACTATACTGAGACCTTAGAACTCATATCTCAAGGTGGGTGGCGGCATTTACGTTGTATATGTCTATGGGCTCCAGTAACCACTTAACACCAGGTGGGCTGTAAGCTCGTCCACCCATCTAAGCATTAAAAAAAATTAAATACAAGAATCGTCATCATTAATCTCTCTTTTGATTCATGAGAGCGATCGTGGAATTGGTTGTGTGGTTTCTAAGAAAGAAGCTGATACACAGACAGCAAACCACAACTTGACGTTATTATTATTTAAAGATGATTTAAAAAATGTTACTAAGATAACTGTAAGCTAACAGCTTTATAAAATAATCCTAAACTAGAATTTTCTTTTACGTTATGACTACCCAAAATATACATACGAGACAGAAACTAGCTTCGTGCACTAGGCCGATGAGGAATTTTTGAGTGTTTTCTGAAAAAATCAAGTCTCGATACTCTAAATTAACTAGCAACCTGCTATTTTATTGCTATTTCAACTTAAAGGCATTAACAGTGATACAAGTCATACCTTACAACTTTATAGTCCGTCATCGGATGAGCTATCCAAGTTCTACTTATCTATGAATACTTATTCTTAAAGTTTAATAAGAAGAAAAAATAATTAAAACTTCATACGGCTTCTTGCAGCCCTAGTTTATCGATGTTCCAACCAGCGGAGTGGAAGCGACGAGGCAATCAGTCGCAGGCCTCACGTTTTCTATCAACGCTCAAACGGGACCGGATTCTACAAATGTCGACTCGGCCCTCTGATAAGTTTATTTTTGAAGAACATCAACCGAAGCGATGAAATGGATTTAAGGAATATAGTAGATTAGTCAGAATGATGAGTTTTGATTTAGATTTGTGTGCCACTGTTGATAAGAGATCATAATGCTATTCGCTAGGAATCAAAATATCTAGGTGATATTTGATATCAGAATGAAAAAAAAGTATGTATTATCAATATATAAAAAAAGCATTTTACAGAAGTATGTACGTATGCTTTACACAGGTAATTTCAAAATAAATAAAAACAAGCTTAATAGCAAAACGAAGTAATACTCTATTTCAATTTTTTTTCAATCCTGTTAATATTGGTTATGACTTTAGAGCAAAGCTATAAATTTGTTTTGATTTACATTTGTGTGCCACTGTTGATACGAGATCATAATGCTATTCGCCTTCAAATACAGAAAGCGATTTTCATAAACATAGTTAGAGAATAAATTCGGGAATAAAAGTTTATTTGAAAATATTTAGGTGATTTTTTAACTCAGAATGAAAAAAGTATGTATTATCAAGATTTAAAAAAGCATTTTACAGTGCTATGTACGAATGATTTATATACGTAGTATAAAAAAAAACACGCTTAATAGCAAACCGAACTCTATTTCAGTCTTTTTTTTTCAACCCTGTTAACATTGGTTAAGATTTTAGAGCAAAGCTATCAATTTGTTTAGTTTTAATTGTATATTGGTCTGGGTCTGCGGAGGGACTTCGGTTCCCTCTGTATTTTGTACCGTATGTTCCATGGGGAGTGCTCTGAGGAATTGTTCGAGATGATACCGGCATCTCGTTTTTACCATCGCACCGCCCGCCACCGGAGTAGAGTTCATCCATACTACCTGGAGCCACTGCGGTCATCCACAGTGCGTTTCCAGAGATCTTTTTTGCCACGTACCGTCCGGCTATGGAATGAGCTCCCCTCCACGGTGTTTCCCGAGCGCTATGACATGTCCTTCTTCAAACGAGGCTTGTGGAGAGTATTAAACGGTAGGCAGCGGCTTGGCTCTGCCCCTGGCATTGCTGAAGTCCATGGGCGACGGTAACCACTCACCATCAGGTGGGCCGTATGCTCGTCTGCCTACAAGGGCAATAAAAAAAAAAAAAAAAAAATATATATATATTGTAATCGGATGTCGAAGTCGGGGAACATGACCTTTTAAGATTCGTATGAAAATATGAAGCTATTAGTTAACTTTTTCCCCTACCTATTATGTACCTAAGGGGCTATTGGAGCTACGCTACGGATAGGTGAGGGCTAGGAAGAGCTCACGGGCTCAAACTGAGAGAATTCGATGACACTAGCCCTAGCAGGAAGAGAGCTTCGCAGAATCTACCACCGGATTGGAGCTGCGACCCACTGAGAAGATCCGGCGAGAGACTCAATGGGCTGTATCTATGGGATTCAACGCAAGCCTAAAAAATATATATAAAATATCATTCAATTCGAAGATATAATTTTTAAGAACGCATGACTGCTTCACGACACCTATCAGTGGAAGCTCAAAATACACCCCACTATGAAAAATTAAATAAAACAATTAAATGTAATTAACGCAAGTCTGTAGTCACATTCGTATCGTTATGGACCCAATTACCGAACGCATTATATTTATATCTATGCATCGTATCACTCTAGTATTAATGTACTGACCAAAACTATGCTATAAAAAGCGGCAAGCTATAAAACGTGCTTCGACTGGTAAGCTGTATGTCATTACATATTACGTACGTACATATGTCATTATATATTACGGTTAAAGCCCCCGTTCGACAATTGAAAAATAAAAAATCTTTATTATCTTATTCAAGTAGAATAAATAGACTTTATTACGTATTAGTTAAGTATCAAATTCTATTGGCATTGGCACGCCCGTTTAGTGCACAGCTTAGTAACGAACGTTTAGTATGTTTAAGCATAAAGACTAATAATAATACTATAATAACATCGTTTGCCATGGTTCGGCCAGAAATGAAATCGATTTTTTTTTGTAGACCCATTAATAACGAAGAAAGCGAATAAAAATATTATTATCGCTTTATCTAGGAGATCGCAACGCTTTACCATGTACAGCAGAGCAATATACGCTATTCTTTATCGTGGTAAGTACTTTTTAGCGGAGCTTTACTGCGCTTAACCACGATATCCAAGATGGGTAAGTGCGTTTAGACACGGCAGGCGTGGCGAATACATGACCTTGTCGGGTCGAGATTGTAACAAAGCTTTGTATTTCTGACCTTATTTTAAACGTGATATATGTATACAAGAAATAAGGTAACATTCTAGACGTAGTAAATTGAACAGTAAAAACTTTTTTATACAGCTACATTTAAGGGAAGCATATCCAAAAAGTTTCGGCGTGAAATATCACGTTTCCAATGATGATGATTCATCCGACCGATTTCGGCCATGGCGACCACTTTGACTCCTATCCGTCGATTTGGCGCTCGTGCGCTCGAAGATGGCTTATATAGCCTATCTTCGCGGAAAAACTCCTTGCGCATTGAGGGCACGTAAGCACGCCGTTCTCATAATTATAGGTTATGGCAGCAGGTGGGCGGGCCTTCAACTGGTCGCGTTTGTAATCAAGGTCAGCTTTACGCTGATCCTCGAACTCGCGTACTTTGCTGTTCACCATCCTGCGCCATTCTGGCCGCTGTGCTGCCAAGCGCTCCCATTGAGAGGGCTCTATATCACATCTCTTCATGTGTCGTTTCACGACATTCTTGTACCCCAAGAGCTGACCGCCATGCTTTCGCTTGCCATCCTGCAATTCAGAGAAGAAGATGCGCTTCGCCACTCTTTCAATATAATAATTCTTTCTTCTTCTTACACGTCTCCAATAGAAATAGATAGACCTAACTCTACGGATTTCTATACGTTTTTTTAACAAAAATACAAATGTTTTGTGAAACGAGTTAAAATACGTATTAGCCGTAATGCTTAAAGTAATATTCTGTTGCTGATGAAATAGGGTTATAGTGAGCTGACGTGCATATGTACCGTCCACAGAAATAAATCAATAATCTTGATATTATTTCTGTGGTACCGTCATATTTCTGACGCGAGACATTCGTCTGTCCTGTTTTGTAGGGTAGGGTAGGAACATTCATTGTACAACAGATACTTCGTCCTCCTCTCTCAAAATGAATATTGGCTCTAAAAGCCATTTTATATCATTACAGAGTAGAGTGCTATACCAAAACACAGCTTTGAAAAAACTGGCACTCGGCAGTCGGCAGGCAACCTACCATTAAGCTTTTCCTGAAAAGCTTGGTGAAAGATTGATAGATAGGGCACCTTGCAAGCCCGCACGAGTAGGTACCACTACCCTGTCTACTTCTGCCGTGAAGCATTGATGCGTTCTGGTTCGGAGAGTGGGGCAGCCGTTCTTATAGTGCGTTTCAAATAAAAATGTGCACGTCAATGACCTTGATCTGTCAAAGTTCGGTAAAAAAGTATGGACAGCAATAAAAAAAAAACTATTTTTAGTGAATTTTTTGCATAATTATGAATACTATTAATATGTTTGTTTTAATGAACCATACACATCTATATAATTTTCTTGATATGTTGATTGTTGAGTACTGGTCGAGGTAAATTAAACATGAATTTAGATTAAATAAAAAGAAATCCCACCTATTTAAAAATCAACGCTGCAACACTGTCGGGCCCAACAATCTATGGATGGGCGACGACGATGATTACTACTCACGCAGTGGGATGAGTGAAATCGGCAAACTCGAAGATTTGGATTATGAATTAATATTTAAAAATTTACCTTTTTTACTGACTTTACCTATTTTTACGATTTGACAGCTATGACGTCACAATATGGCGCACATTCTTATATTGAAACGCATTATACATTCAATATTATATAACTGAAACTTAGGACTGATGTCGATGAACTGTGGCTGTGAAACCCTTCAATATAAAAAAATAATATGATCGACTTTTAAATCAAGTAGATACAATTAAATTATGTATTATTTCATATTTTGTACGCTTGTATGTTTTGCAAAACGGCTTTTTCTCGCACGTACAATAATATTGCACGCATATTTCGCTTAGATTAATGCGAGAGAGCACCGAGTAATTAAAGCCAGACTGGGCCTATATTAAAACAATATATTAGTGCTAAAATTAAATGTCACAGATTCAAGTTTCTATTTTAGTTTACGCTCAATATATACCATGCTAAATATTCGAAATTATAATAGGAAATTTTGAGGAATTCACTTTGAAACAAATGTGGTTTTTATTTTAGATTTTTATTGAGTACTGTGCAACGGTTCTTAATGAAATAGAAGGCAGGGATGTGATTCACTGCGAATTTCAAGTTAGTGTACGTAGAGCTTATAATTGCGAACAATTAATAAATATTCAAGTTAATTTACAAACAAGTTTTCCGGAGTTTTTTATTTTATTTGTGATCCATAGTACATCTTACTATCGTTATAATACCAAATTTGTAATCCACTCTCTTTACTTTAACCGTGAAACAAATAAAACGCATACACTCATGTCGGACAATACGAAAATGAAGATTTTAAATACCACAAGCAGGTAATAATTTTTTCTGCTAAAATACGTACATATTACAAATTAAAAAGTTGCTAACTAGCGTTTCCGATCTGGTGGTAGATTCTGCGAAGCACTGCTCTTGCTAGGTCAGTGTTAGCAACTCTCCGGCATGAGCCGCGTGAGCTCGCCTATAAACGTTAGGGTGAAGCTGAAATAGCCTCTCAAGGCTATCAGCATAGCTTGGGAAAAAAAATTGCTAACTATTTAATGTCATGTCGGTCACGAGCTCGTTAACCCGTAAAAACGCCGATTATTCATTTAATTAAACAAAAGAAACTATGTACATTAGAAGAAACAAAAAAAACATTCAAAATACTTGCATTTAAAAGCAAGCGTGCTCCATTATAATTTGACATTCGTAATGGGCTTGCCGCCCGAAAGTAAATTTTACCGTTGAAATGAGACATAAATAGCGTTATCGGCGTTGTGCGAGCGTGACAGAGGGCAAGGTCGACTGAATTGGCGTGAGGAACGGCAGTAAAACATCGAGCCAGGAATGGAAATAATTCGGATTTAATTATCGAGACAGAGGGACGGATTCCACATTTAGAAAGTACAGAAAACATTTTAGAACAGTGATTTTGTTTCGTTGTTGACTGCGTAATGTGTACCAAACTAAAAAAAAAATCGATGTAGAACTTGTGTACAGTGTGCTTAGTGCCACTTTTTTAACGTTCTCTATAGCGTAAAAGTTAGCTCATATTTGTATGGAATGGGATCGTTTGCGTACGTTTGCTGGGGGAGTGCTCTGAGGAATTGTTAGAGATGATACCGGCATCTCGTTTTTACCATCGCACCGCCCGCCACCGGAGTAGAGTTCATCCATACTACCTGGAGCCACTGCGGTCATCCACAGTGCGTTTCCAGAGGTCTTTTTTGCCACGTACCATCCGGCTATGGAATGAGCTCCCCTCCACGGTGTTTCCCGAGCGCTATGACATGTCCTTCTTCAAACGAGGCTTGTGGAGAGTATTAAGCGGTAGGCAGCAGCTTGGTTCTGCCCCTGGCATTGCTGAAGTCCTTGGGCAACGGTAACCACTCACCATCAGGAGGGCCGTATGCTCGTCTGCCTACAAGGGCAATAAAAATAAAATAAAAAAACCTTTGCCACTAGGGGCGCTGTTCCAACTGCATACAAAGGTTAACTTTTACGCTATCGAAAACGTTAAGAAACTCGCACTAAACACACAGGAGATAGAAGCTATGCTGTAACTTTCCGTAAATGCGCTATCGCATTAGAAAATTAAGGTTAGACATCTTAGGTAGCGGGTAAGGATATCTATTAGATAAAATTCACAAAACACTCGCGAAATTTATATGAGTGGTGTTTGGGGATAGGGTTTTCCCATGACACAAAGATGTCAGGCGGTTTTTCTCTCCAACCCTTTAAAGATCAAGATATAAAAAGATTGGAATTTGGAAAGACTTCGTTTCTTGATTGGAGTTTAATAATTGGTTACTGGGTAATAAATTGGGCTCTGAGCGAACTTACACATCGGTTATCTTTGGCGTTTTCGATAATTGTATATAAAATCCGATAGCTTAATTGTACCGCTGTTACAGATAAGACAAATTTTAAGTGAATATTAACTGATTGACAATCTGAATTGAAAAACATATTTCAATCATAATTTTCAAATACTAAGAAGGAAGGTTTCAATTTAAAAAAAGGTTTCATAATTAGTTCAGCATATTTGCTTGCTTGTAAATTTTATCACAATAAAATATGCTTCAACGGTATCAAGTCGTGAGCAAACAGAACGGCCTCATTAACTTTTATTAGTTTTGAGGAAGAAATTTCGTTTTAAGGAACATTGGACTTTAATGGGGCTACGTAAGGGTTGATTTAATTGTAATAAAGTTGAGTGCCTGCCATCTCGTAGGTGTACTCAAGAATATATTCGTTATTTACTTTTATTTCTGCTAAAAATTCAAATAAATCAAAATTAGCTTACAATACAACAGACAGTCATCACATTAGTTTTGATAAATAATTGCTATTACATCTGAGTAGACCTCATACAAACAGTAAATGACCAGTATGCTTGGTGTGAGTATTTTAACGTTCTCGATAGCGTAAAAGTTAACTCAAATTTGTATGGAGTTGAAACGTTTGCCTACGTTTGCCGCTAAGAGGGCTGTTCCAACTGCATACAAAGTGTTAACTTAAGCATGACTTAAGCCCGCTGATGTTACTGGAGGCCGCTAGTAACAAGAGCATGCCGCGCTACCTTGATTCATATGTCATTGGAATAAGAACTAATCTGCGCTACAAAATTACTACACCCCAAAAATAAGCAGGACGTATCACACAACACTATCTATTAACTCTTAATTTGTTAGTAACAAATCTTGTATTATTAGCACATAATGTATGAACAACGGTATGAAATGGTATAAAACTTGTCTCCTTCAAGACACGAAGAGTTAAAAACAAAAGATTGCCACTTCTAAAGTACCACAAATCACGGGGTTGTCATAATAACAGGGAAACGCGGTAGTAGGCAGAGGACTAACTGTAATAAATCACTCAATATATGCACAGTGGATACATGTTGCAACTAAAGAATTTTGAACTCTACGTTAATGAGATAAAGATGAATATAATTTTAAGAGTATGCTTAAAGATTTTTGAGTTATTGAGCATATAAAAGTAATCTCTATTTCAAAGAAAACATGGTTGTCTTTTGAAGTTGACAAGAGCTTAAAAATACAGATAAAACTTTTTGATACAGAGGATTCAGTGTTGAGTTATTGTTGAATGTTTTATTGTATAAAAAATTTGTTTTGTACATGTATTGCACATGTTAACATTCACGATAGTTTAGTAAAAATATGTATCCAAATTCAAAGTACATATTTGTATTTATAAAGCACGCTATAACAGATACTTTTTCTAATAACTTTTTATTAGCCATGGCATTTAAAATATAAGGTGTTAAACGCTGTACTATGGGAACCATATACACTGATATACATATTTACTTACTATACCTTTAGATTTATATTCGCTGTCAGAATCGAGTCCACGACCCGCGGCTCGGATTGTCAATAGTCCCATTTTCACGGATCGTTTGAAACCTCTGGGAGCGCTCCGAGGAATTGTTTGAGATGATACTATCATCTCGTTTTTACCGTCGCACCGCCCGCCACCGGAGTAGAGTTCATCCATAATAACTGAAGCCACTGCGTTCATCCACAGTGCGTTTCCAGACATCTCTTTTGCCACGTATCATCCGGTTTTGGAATGAACTCCCCTCCACGGCGTTACCCGAGCATTACGACATGTCCTTCTTCAAACAAGGCTTGTGGAGAGTATTAAACGCTTGGTTCTGCCACTAATATTGCTGACATCACACGGGCAATCAAAATAAACCTGATAGCGGATTCCTTTAAAAAATACACTATAATATTATTGTTTGACAAAAAAATAAAGACAAACCTATTAAGTTCTTTTAAAAGTAAGCGATTATCGTAATGACTTTGAAGTATACGCTGTGAACGGGATATTGCTCGATACTGTGTTATTAGAGACCGCATATAATATACACATCACGTCACTAAAGAAACGCCATAACTTTAAAGATACGTTTTTCGAGTATTCTTCATATAATTCCGGCTTTAAATTAAGTGTGACATGCAACACGGCACTACATTAATATACTACTTCTAGGAATCAGAAGCGGTGGATTAAAAAAAAACCAATCAGTTTAAAAACAATTACAATATCTTTATTGTTTTTATAATTGACTCACAGTATTCGCTAATTAAATTTTTACTATGAACAAAATTATAGAAAGTTCATAGAGACACATTAAATAGGAGTAACTAAGAGTGAATTATATAAATCACACGGCCATTGAGACGTGTCAAAATTCGCCAAACCATTCGCTCGCTTTTTATCGTAAGTTTGTCTACTGTTGGTCCTAAAACTAATAAAGCTTCATTGAAGTACCCAAAACACCGCAATCGGATAATCGAAGCGCTAACACTATAACACGAACAAACAAGCAATAAATCGACAAATCACCAATATTAAACATTCCAAATCGATGCCTCCAATGAACACTGCTCTAACTCCAAATTCGTAGGTTTACAAGAGGAGAGTTTAAACGAAAAAAGTTGGTAAAATCTTTATTATTGTAGATATATTTATGGTTTTTTCTTGTGTAACTAGCTGATTTACTCTTGCTTCGAACCCCATCAATAATGAATTTGTAATACTTTTAAAATAGTGAAGCGATTTGCGTGAAAAATGAAAATTTCAAAATTTTTAGTTAGAGTAGTGTTCATTGGAGGCATCGAAATACAACCGACGCGGCGAAATATCAATCAGGAACAGCACATTCTGCGTGCTGAAAATAAATATTTAAGTACAATAAAACTACATTTCGCTTTGATTATCGCATGAAATATGAAATTATGCAATTAATAACGAAATCCACTCGAATTACGAAATCTCTAATTATTAAATCAATTCATTAGTTGAAACTACTCGTGTTTTATTGCACTTTAGTGGTACTATACCAGATGTATTCCGGAATATGCTGACAACAACTATACAAAATTTCAACTCAATGTTATATGTATACGAAACACAACGGACGGACACGAAGAAAGAAAGCCACTTAACTTATTTATCTACTATATTAGAAGAAGTAGATTGAAAATTCCTCTATTTTCAGTTTACAAGACTGAAAGTAAAATATTAGAATTCTTGAATTCTCAAGTTGAGCTCTTCTCAGCCGCACAGTCATCTCTACGCATAACTAAACACAGCCCGTGTTTAAACAGTAGCTTGGTAGTTTTTACTGAATACCCGTTTAAAACAATAAATAGGGTGTCGATGTTCGGAGCGTTTTTTGAGAGAATTATGGTATTTTACGAATTTCATATCCGGCTATTCGATTCTTCGATTTGTAGTTTATGTTCTTTTTGCCATTAACAGGTAGAGGTATTAAGTACTGGAGTTACAAAAAAAAATTACGTAAAGACCTATTGGGACATGATTCCGAAGTCTGAATTGTAATTGTAATTGAAATTGTTTTTTTTTCCTCCCTAAGCTCATAGCCTTGAGAGGCTTCGTCAAACAGAACGCGTAATTAGCGCGCGTCAGAGCGCTACGGTATGACGCTGAGATGTGTTGTACTACTATGGTAACATAGAGCGCCAGCGCTATAATGGTAACATACCATACCGTCAAACAGAGCGCCAGCGCTATAAGCTTATAGCGCTGTCGCTCTGTTTGACAGTATGTTACCATAGTAGTACAACACATCTCGGCGTCATAGCGCGGCGTCAGTTTAGCGCACTGACGCGCGCTTATTACGCGTTCTGTTTGACGAAGCCTTTAACTAGTAAGTGAGCTCACGGGGCTCAAACCTGACGTTGTTGCCAACACGAACCCTGCCGAGAGCCGTGCTTCGCAGAATCTACCACCGGATCGGAAACGCGACCCACTGAGAAGATCCGGCGAGAAACTCAGTGGGCTGTGTCTGAGGATTAATTTACTCGTCGAGCCCTTGAACCGAGAACGGTGACCGGTGCTTGAGGTACCTAAAAGCACCGTTAGTGGATCGGGAGGATCCGATATGACGTGTTTTGGGCGACGTCGACTGCTTTCCATTCTGTCCGCAGGATCGGGAATGTAGTTACCGGCGGCCACGATGAGAGGGTTCTCGTGTCGTGCCGCTTTATCGAAGTGGTTGTAATTGTAATTGTAATTGTATTACATCCACTTCAAAAAAGTATGATGTTCTCAATTCGACCGTATTTTCTATGTGTGTTTTAGGTGAGCCGATTATGATGAATCCATTTGAAATATGACGCTTCCCGTGTCGTCTCTTTTAAATTATTTTTAATCGTTAAAATTTTATAGTGTTAATTGCTCAATATTTTGTAACTCACCCATAGTGGTGCAGAGGGCTGAAGCTGCGACGCGAACGCCATTCGGAAAGCATCTCCCACCAGCGTGTTTAGTTCCTCCGCCTGTTAAAAATAAAATAAAAACAATTATTTTATACCAGCGACACGCCCTCGCTTCGCTTCGGACTGTAATTTATTATTGATTTCTCCACTATTTAATGGTGTTATTATACATATAAACCTTCCTCTTCAATCACTCTATCTACCAAAAAAATCGCATCAAAATCCGTTGCGTAGTTTTAAAGATTTAAGCATACATAGGGACAGAGAAAGCGACTTTGTTTTATACTATGTAGTGATAATTACCTTCTGTATTTTGAATTATAAGAATAATATATATTATGTATATATATGTAGAATAGGGATCGCAGCGCATTAAATAAAACTTCCACTGTTCCAAAATCTTCGGTTATAATAATAATTTAAAAATTAATTAACACTTTTATTACGCCTTGCTTATTCTTTAACAGTCTTCGCCATCTTTCTTTTCTCTGTAATTCTGTCTGTCATTCTCTTGTCTCTGTCTTTCCGTTTTCTCTCACCCACATCTTAACGCTCCGTTCCACACTCTTTTGATACGTTCCATTCTTACCAATCCTACATATATATAGGCTCATTTAATAATCAGCCTACACGTGATCGTAACGCCTGCAACAGCGTCTAAATATTGGGAGCTCAAATGTCAAAATCGTGCTAAAGCCTATTGAATAATAGCGTTTTTAATGCACTTTTATTAACTTCATACGTATGTGAGTATGTTTTTTTTTGTTTTTTTTTATTGCTTAGATGGGTGGACGACCTCACAGCCCACCCGGTGTTAAGTGGTTACTGGAGCCCATAGACATCCACAACGTCATCCCATAGACATCCATAAAGTATAGTTACAACGGCTGCCCCACCCTTCAAACCGAAACGCATTACTGCTTCACGGCAGAAATAGGCAGAGTGGTGGTACCTATCCGCGCGGACTCACAAGAGGCCCTACCACCACTAATTACGCGAATTCTAATTTTACGGATTTCATTTTTATTACACGATGTTATTCCTTCACCGTGGAAGTCAATCGTGAACATTTGTTGAGTACGTATTTCATTAGAAAAATTGGTAACCGCCTGAGATTCGAACACCGTTACATCGCTCAACACGAATGCACCGGACGTCTTATCCGTTAGGCCACGACGACTTCAATTCAATGTACCTGTGTTATACCAGTATTTTAAACAGCTAGACCCGCTATTTATTTTAATATGAGTATTCTTATAATACCTAGATGTAGGCTCATTACGTTGACAGTCAAAACGAAAATTTCTAAATTTATTTCATTATAGAACTTTATGCCTTTGTCATTCATGAACACGTGTTTGATGAGCACTTATCCTATAATCCCTACTAATAAAAAATCTTTTTTTTATGTATTTAATTCAATATCTTCATAATTATTACCCCAAGTATTGGAATTATCGAATTTAGTACTGAGAGTAATAAAACGCTAAGCAAGTCCTTCGTTAATTTTCGACCAGATCTTCCGATCCCCTGGCGGAGTAAGAATACAAAAAATGTTTAGAGGAAGGTGGCACTGTCTTTAACAAATCAACGCCATCGCTCCACGGGACGCGACAATATAAACGAGACCGTATCTGGAGCCAGTAAATGTCATATTTGCATGTTGGTTTAAGGATACACCGGGCATCTTTAATACTTCGAAAGTCTCCTAAAAAGGTTGATCCCGTCCGATGTTTGTAAACTTTAACATATTTTACGAAAGAGCACTGTTTTGCGTCTCATTCGCGAAGCAGCTGCCTTTGAGTTGTTAGGTCTCCTTCAGAGGCGCTCGAGCCCACTGAGTTTGTCGCCGGATCTTCTCAGTGGGTCGCGTTTCCGATCCGGTGGTAGATTCTGCGAAGCACTGCTCTTGGTAAAGCCAGTGTTAGCAACGTCGTCAGGTTTGAGCCCCATGAGCTCACCTACTAGTTAAGGCGACTCTGATATAGCCTCTCAAGGCTATCAGCTTAGGTAGAAAAAAAAACCAGAAGCGCTCAGGCAGCTGTTAACAAATCCCATCCCTCCTGAGCCTTTGTTTGCCTATCTGTCCTGGCGAAACTGAAAAGACCTCCGGACCACAAGTAATCCTACCTTTATAACAAAAAACTGTTCTGCGTATGCAGTAGAAACTTCAATCAAATATGAGGCTTTCACAATAGGCAATACAAGTTTTGGCAACATTTCGCACCAAATGAGATTGAGCTGGGCTTAATCTCAGTAATTATTGTAGGAAAAAGCCACTAACATACGCTAGCATGCTCTGAAAATAAATAAATAAACTTACAATCCAATTGCAGCGCTACCTAACGGGTCCAGTCGTAAATCTAAGCCGTACTCAAACACACACAAAACAATAAATCAAAATCGATCCAGCCATTAAGGAGGAGTTCAGTAACAAAAACACGTGCAGAAGAATTATAATTATTATATTAATAATGAATGACTAGATGATGACCGAGCTTTACTGTTTTTTTTTTTTTATAACGCCATCTTGTTGTGTCTTTAAAGCGGTTAGTTGCCATCAATAAAAAAAAATAGCATTATTATTCGCCAATAGATGTCGGGAAGAGTTGATTATTGAAAACACGAATAAAACAACATTTTCTGAAAAAAATCGTAGCAATATCGATTTATCGCCCCCGAAATCCCCTGTATACTAAATTTTATGAAAATCGTTGAAGCCGTTTCCGAGATTCAGATTATATTTATTAATATACAAGAATTGCTCGTTTAAAGGTATAAGATTGTAGTCTCAGTGAGATCATTTATCGTATAGACGAATGCTTTATCCATAATTAGATCCCAAAATGTTGTTAAAACATTCACAGTGAACTTGGCATAAACAGTCATTTTGTTGGGGTTTTGGTTTCATTGTCTGACGCTAAACCTAATTTACAATCAATACTGACGGTGATTAACGACTTCCTATTTCCTAAATTAATGTTGTCCTTTACTAATTTGTGGGTGGGCGGAAAAGTATAAGTCGTTACAAGTGCGTTCGCATCACGCCCAAGGGAACAATCCAACATCGCTTCGCTGAGCATTTAGTTAGAATCAACTGTCTAAGGAAGATTTAAGGCGTCTTGAATTTGTTTTATAGGCTACAAAATGTGAACTAGCCTTTCTTGTCTCAATAGACGGTCAAAATTGTGTAATGCAGGCTTAATTATTGTTACATGATATTCCTTCAATATGGTACCGGTCACAAGATTTGTTCTTCGAGTTAAAATCATCATTTGACATGAGTTCAGCAGGCGTTTTACGCATTACGTCATAGACGCTTCCAATATTTAATGATTTATCACAACAAAAGTAATCTCAAAGTAAAGGAAGTATGCATTATTGTCAAATGTGAAAATGCATGATTTTAGAAAAAGGACTCTAAGTCATAAAGCACAAAGGTCAATAAAATTTACTTGACGATTATTACTATGCTGGTGCCTTTCTGTGGGTGTCAGTGATATGTGGGAAAGACAGGCGTCACTCGCCCACATAAAATCGTGACGTGTTAAGCTGCGGTTTTGTTCATAAACTTAGCGGGTTAGCGTGCTATAAAATAAATCAAAAACAATAAAATAAAATTTAAAGGTGTCTCAAGATACTGTTAATAAATAAAACCTGTTAATAGAAGTAACAAAAAGCTGGACTCTGCGCAGAGAAATGTCCCGTAGTCAAAATGAACGTTAAAAAACCGAAGGTTCTTGAGTAAAAGTCTCACCACAAATATTGTTGGTGTAAGCTGAGAGTTTTCGTAGGCTGTGTAGCCATCCAGAACTAACATTGTTCATATATTGGGCGATTCATATAAATATAGACAATTAGGCACAAAAGTACATAATTTTGTAGTCAAAAAAAAAACCTTCCATATACTTTTTTACGCAGCGGTCGACGTAATATAAATTTAGAAATCTGAAAAAGGTCGTTGTATGTGTCAAAGATACAAAAGTGTTTTAAACTTTTTTCCTTGCTTGTGCTCTGATCTAACTTATCTAGTGAAATTTTTATAATTGTAGGTCAACGGAATGCGCCCTATTTTTATACGTGGCATTTGGATATGGATATTTCTTTTCATTGTGTTGACTCAGAAGCTTGACATTTTTATAATTTCCTTCCATCGTAAATATTACTATTTAATACCACTTTCAACTCGATACCAATAGACATCCATACCTGAGAAAAACAGCCTAAATTGTAGGACAAATAGATGAATAGCTAACAAAGTGACCCTATAAGTGTAATTTTTCTGTGGATCGAAATCCTAATAAGTAACTTGGTAACGTCAGTACATTTTACATAACCCCATAACTGTTTAGGTGTCCTGCTTACGCGTCTTCAACGCGTTAGTTCCAAATTCTGGTGATATTTTAAGACATAATCGTTTCCGCTTTATTAACGTGAGAGCACCTTAATGGATGTAATCTCTCCGGGTGTCGCTAGAGAAATATGAGAACAATCGTATTAAACGGTATTTATTGTTTAAGCGGGTGATCAGTAGTTTTAAAATCGTAGAAAGATATTAATATATCTCAATTTATTTAAACGAATACATGTTAATGTAAATTAGTTAATTCATTGAACTATCAAACGATAAATACCGATTTATAAAGATTATGATGGTGATTGGAAGACTTTGTATGAACATTTGAAACCAGACGGCTATTGAAATACAGAAAAGCCTCTTAAAGAAGTCACCTACTTCACCATCACCGTAATCAGTTGCTCTTGGCAATCATGAGCAGTCATGGTCATGTTTTTTTTTTTTTTTTTTTTCCTACCTAAGCTGAGAGCCTTGAGAGGCTATATCAGCGTAACCCTAACTTTTGTAGGTGAGCTCACGGGGCTCAAACCTGATGACGTTGCTAACACGAACCCTAGCAAGAGTCGTGCTTCGCAGAATCTACCACCGGATCGGAAACGCGACCCACTGAGAAGATCCGGCGAGAAACTCAGTGGGCTGTGTCTGAGAGTTAATTTACTCGTCGAGCCCTTCGTCGCAAGCGACGGGTTCGACGAGAACGGTGATCGGTGCTTGAAGTACCTAGAAGCACCGTTAGTGGATCGGGAGGATCCGAGATGACGTGTTTTGGGCGACGTCGACTGCTTTCCATTCTGTCCGCAGGATCGGGAATGTAGTTACCGGCGGCCACGATGAGAGGGTTCTCGTGTCGTGCCGCTTTATCGAAGTGGCGCATGGACGCCGACTGCAGATACTTACTGATGGACTCTAAGTCCAGGTCGTCATGGAGGTCGACGTTCCTGACGAACCACGGGGCTCCGACGGCTATCCTGCAAAAACGGGATTGAATGACTTGGAATGATTTCAAGTGTATGCGGGCCGCGTGAGCGAACACTACACTTGCATAGGTCATGACGGGGCGTATGCAAGTTTTGTAGAGTGTCACCTTATTTCTAAGGGACATTTTACTTCGCCTACATATCATCGGGTAGAGACGTCCTAGAATGAAGGCGGCACGGTCGCGTACCGTCTTAATGTGGGGGCGGAATGTCATCCTACTGTCGAGGGTGACGCCTAAGTATTTGACCTTCGGGGCCCACGGTATGGGCTGGTCGAACATCGTGATCGGGCGAACGGCGGGGGCGGGGGTATTGACGCGTCTAGTCGGGAGGGGGATGCTCAGCGTGGTGTTCGGAGAGCGACCCCTTTTGAAGAGCACCGCTGTGCTTTTCGTGGGGTTGATGTCGATGCGCCACTTCCGGAACCACTGTCCCATGGTGGTAGCTGCGGTCTGAAGTCGTCGATGAAGCAACGCCTTCTTCCTACACGAGTAGTAGATGGCGGTGTCATCGGCGAAGAGCGCCAGATGGGTCTCCGGAGACCGGGGTATATCATTGATATACAAACTGAATAGTAACGGGGAGAGGGCGGAGCCTTGCGGGACTCCAGCTTAGACGTGACGGGGCCGGGAACGCGTTCCCTCGACTCGATATCGGAACGAACGGTTCGACAAGTAGTCTCGTATGATGAGCACGAGTCTGTCTGGCACTCCTATGTTATACAGTTTGTATATCAAACCGTTGTGCCAGACTTTGTCGAACGCCTTCGCTATATCGAAGAAGAGGGCTCCTATCGGAATGGGTTTCCGCCTGTTCAGCCCTAGTAAGATGTGCTCCGTGAGGCGGTGCACTTGATGGACGCACGAGTGTCTGGCGCGGAATCCAAACTGCTCGTCTATAAGAATTTTATTCGCGGATACGAAGTCCCAGAGGCGTTTACGAAGGAGCCGTTCGTATAATTTGCCTATCGCCGGGAGGAGACTGATGGGGCGGTAACTCGCGGTTTCGTTCTTTGGTTTGCCCGGCTTGTGTATGCCGATAACGTCCGCTTCTTTCCACGCCGCGGGAAAGATGCAGTTCGTCATAGCAGCATTTAGTATGGTGGCCAACATCGTTATCAGTTGGGCTGGTAACAATTTAAGCGCGCGGTTGCGGATGCCGTCGGAGCCGGGAGCTTTCCGTGGTTGTAGGCTATCGATCGCCTCCTTGACCTCGGAAGTGGTAATGGGGGGTAACGCGTCCGAGGGCGGCAGGGAAGCTCTGCGCTCGACCTCCCTGTCGACGAACTCGGTGTGTTCGGGGTCCGCGTGTTGAGTGCTGGTGGTGCACTGTTCTTGCAGTGCATCGGCCAGCAACTCTGCCTTGTCATCGTCATCGTAAGCCGGTGATTGGCCTGAGGGGCGTACGAGAGGCGGCATAGTGGCTATAGTTTCGGACTTGAGGGTCCTAGCTAGTCGCCAGTATGCTTGGTGAGTGGGCGCGAGTTCTTCTAAATAACTATCCCAGTTTTCGTTTCGGGCGTCGCTTAAGCGGGATTTGACCTCCCGCTGTAAGCGACGCATCCGAGTCCAGTTTGAATCCGTGGGATATCGATCGTAGGCCCGGATTGCCGCGTTTCTAACTCTTACGAGGTCCCTAAGATCGGGGGAAAGTCTGATGCGGTGGAAGCAGTCCTCCACATCGACTTGCTTAGAAGATCTTATGATCGCCGTCGAGACGTGATCAGTGAAGATGTTTATGGATTCGACGGTATCCTCGGGGGATGGAGTTGAATCCGGGCCGCAAGGGAGGATTGGTGGAGCGGTGTCAGCTAAGCACGTGCCCAGCTTCTTCCAATCCACCATGGTCCTCGTATCTGGTTCTCGGTTGACTGGGCGACCGAGCTGCATTACGACAGGTCGGTGGTCTGAGTCGAGTTCTGACATTGCCTCGATGGAGCGCAAGCGCAGAGTTACGTTCCTCAGCAGTGCCAGATCTATTGTGCTCGGACGACGCGCGGCGTTGTACGGATAGCACGTGGGGGTCGGGGGGTTGAATATTTCGAATGTGAGGTCGTCTATGAACGCGTCGAGACGCCTACCGTTCACATTCGTACGATGGCAGTTCCACCTAGTGTGGTGGCAATTTAAATCGCCTGCCAGGATGACCGCGTCCCCCATACCGAGCAGTGTCTCGAGGTCACTGCTCAGGAGGGGTTTGTCAGGGGGGAGATAAACGGATGCGATGACGATCGGCTGGTGTCCCGTCAGCGCGATGCGGCACACTGACGCCTCGATATGTAAGAGCGAGGGAGTATCGAGAGGGACGCAGTGCAGGGCCCTCCTGTAGTAAATGACAGTCCCGCCCTTGCGGGTGGAGAGTCTGTCATTCCTAACCATGACGTAATTCGCGACTTTGGGGTCGCGACGCGAGGGCTTTAGGAAGCACCTCCTGCACCAGAAGGATGTCGATGAGATTATCGCGGAGAAACTCATATACTTGGTCGCGCTGACGCGCGAGTCCGTTAGCATTATAGAATGCTAACTTTAAGGAACGCGGTTTTTCCCTACCGTTGTTGGCCATTGATTACCGGTAATCAAGCCAGCGTACGCTGGACGGACTCGATGACGTCCATATGGTCGAACGTCGCGTATAGGCGGTCATCGGCCGTGACCGCCCTGCGCATGGCGTCGGCGAACGAGCGCATGCGATCGATGTTAATCGCGGCGATATAATCACGCACGATTGAGAAGTCGTTTACGGCAGGCCGCGCGGGGCCGGGGCGAGGCGCGGGACCGGGCGCGAGGGCGGGGCGCGGCGCGAGCAGGGGCTGGGGTGCCGGTGGTTTTCCTGCCAACGTGAGCGGCAGCGGTTTTGCCCACGCGGAGACGGTGTGCACCGGTGCCGGCACGAAGGCAGGTTTTGGCGCGCGGGGCGCCGAAGTCTTTGGGCCGACGGTTTTTGATGGCGCGTTGGCCAGACGCTTCCGCGGGGCCTTGGGGCATCCGCGGTAGTTGGCCGTGTGACCCTGCTTTTGGCAGAGCACACAGCTCGGTGGTTCGGTCGCGGTCTCCTTGACCCGCGAGCAGTCGGCTGTCGCGTGGTCACCGAGGCACTTTACGCACCGCGGACGCGCGTGGCAGTTGCGCGCGGAGTGGCCATAAAGTTGGCACCTATGGCACTGTCCGGGAGTGCCTTTTTTGTGTGGGGCTTCGACGGTGACCCCTGATAAACCGCAAACGGTGCGGAGGCTTGAGGCAATTCGTTTGCCTTCGGCGGTTGGTTCCAACGCGACGAGAACCATGTTATACGCGAATTTGTCGCGCCCGCTGTGCATACGGTGCACACTTACGATCGGGTACGCTTGCCTGATTAGGTCTTCCTTAGCTCGACGTCGAGCTCTTTTGGTACTCCGCGTATTACTACGCGGAGCTCGCGGTCCTCCTGGAGTGCATAGGTGTGGTAACCTATGCTCTCCTTTCGGAGGTAAGAAGTGAGGGCCCTATGGTCGCCCGACGTTGCGACCTTTATTTGTATCCCGTGCGCGAGATTACGCGCTTGGGAGTAGTTAATTTTGTTGGCCGTAAGGGCCTGGGATACCCGGTTCCACGACGACTTTTCCCGCAGGATGACCGGCGGCGGCGCGGGAATTTTGCGGACGGACGCGGGTTGGGGTCGCGGCGACGGGGTTGCGTGGCGAGGGGAGTCGGGTGAGACCACGACTTTAGGCCGCGACGCGTTCGCGGCCTTGGGTTGTTTCGGCGCCGCGGACGGTTCCACGGCGCGGGCGCGTTTCTTGCCGCGCGTGACGGTTTGGAACCCATCGGAGGTTCCGGGTTCGGGGCTGGCGGCCGACTCGAACTCCATCTCCGACTCGGAGTCGGAGCCGGAGCTTGATGCCGCGCATGACGCGATCGACGCGGGCGCGGGGGTGGGGGGCGACATCGGTGAGTCGGGAATAGTCGCGGCGGCGGCGATCGGTGCGTGGGTGCTCTCAACTAGGCTGGCTTTGTACGCCATAAACTTGGACATAATGTCCGGGCAGTACTCGCGGACGAATTTCGCGAACAACGCGGGGTTCTCATTTTCTTCCATCGTAGTTTTGCCCGGGGGGGGCGTCTCCGGGACTTAAGGCACACTCGCCGAAAGGCGAGTCCCCTGAGTAGGAGTTCACCCCCTGCGCTTTACCAGCTACAAGGGGGGGGAGTGCCTTTGCCGTGAGAACGGCAGTCGGCTGGGGATTGGGGTGGAAGTTGGGAAGGTAGGGGCCCCACTGGGTTGTGAGTGCCACAACAAGCGGTGATCGCAGTGGGGTTTTAGTCTTTAAAAAGACTGTTTTGCTCGCCGATCATGGTCATGTGGAATTCTTGCTTATTAAAGCCTTGACAGATGTTTTCCATAGTTTGCGAACCTATGGTCATGTCATGGTAATATAAAAGCGAATTATTAAATCGCCAATAACCCACCATTTAAACTGTAGCCAAAATGAAAATAATAAAGAAAAGATTTAATTTTATTAGTATATTTTATGTTGCATCACTGATTGTATTGGAAGTTATATTAGGGTTAGGACTTTAATGCTATTGAAACTGGAACATATGATGGGTTTGTGGTGGAAACGTACTAACCCACAACAACCTCGCCATGTTGTATGTCACAAGAACAGGTTTTCGGAATTATATATTGTTTATAAAAACTTTGCTTTTTAAAAATACGCTTTCTTAAATAAATGCAAAGCTAGCTTCTTGATGACCGTAAGACTCATTTCAAAGTTCAGATAAAATTATGACAATGATTGGAAATTGTTGGAATCAAATTCGAATATTGGCGGAGCTTAAAATTATTTGAAAAACATGGTATCAAAATGTTATTATTATCTAGGCTTACATAATCTTTTTACAACTCACAGGAAGCTATGATTTATTTACTCCAGAAATTCTTGTAAAATAACCAAAGACTCTCTAATTATCATAACAAGTAATGTATTTCATATGTTTAAGTTAACACACCGCTATAAATTGTAAAATACACAGATCTGGTGTCCAATTTCCTGTTTACAATAGAAATACATTGACAGCGCTATCGGTCTGTTGACAACGTTGGCGTATTCAATTAGTAGGGAATAGAAAATCTATATATATAAAAGAAAGTCGTGTTAGTTACAGCTATCTATAACTCAAGAACGGCTGAACTGATTTGGCTGAAAATTGGTGGGGAGGTAGCTTAGAACCAGGAGAAGGACATTGGATACTTTTTATCACGTTCCCGTGGGACGTGACATACAACGTGGTATAAACAAAACGCAACTCATATGGAATAACAAAAAGCAACTGACAGCTAAACTTAATGTAGTCTATGGTTAATTATAGTAGAATTTTGAAGTTGACCGGTTTATGTGTTTGTTTCGAGTTTCTATTAGCTTATTGTGCCGAGATAGGTAATCATTAAGAAGCCATGTCGGGACCAACACGATCAAATCTTTCCCGACGAAGCCGTAATGCAACTAGGATTCGAAACATTCCGAGTGAAAGGACTGAAGAAGAACAAGAAAATATAATAATAATAATAACAACTAAAATACATGGCCAATAAAATATCATTAAAATACTTGCTTTTTTAATTAACAATAATTATCCAAAAAAAAAATTGACCTTGATAAAATCAGTCTGCTCATTTATTGCCTCTAAGGCGGAACAAAGTTCGCCGGGTCACCTAGTTTTAAAATAAAATTTATTTTTCCCTACCTATTTATTGGCTGGTAGCCCGAAAGCCTATTCCAACTACGCCCGGACGGGTAAGTGAGCTCACGGTCTCAACTTGAGAGAATTTGCTAACACTAGCCCTAGCAAAAGCAGTGCTTCGCAGAATCTACCACCGAATCGGAATCGGGACCGACTGAGAAGATCCGGCGAGAAACTCAGTGGGCTTTAAAATAGTATTTTAAAATAGGCATGTCGTCATGTTAAGTCACCTCCCCCTGCCTATTTCTGCCGTTAAGCATTTCGTGAGACCGTCCAATCATATTAGCAATAATAGAAAAACTTTCTAACTGATGATATTTGTCTTTCATGAAAATCAATAATACTAGTTAAACTAACTCAATAAGACTTAAGAAGGAATAGAGGACTTAAATCTTATTTAAAGAAGAACACATTGAGCTCAGAAAATCCTATAGAGAGGTTGATTGAATGCTAATCATTTAAAAATTAATTCTACAAACACAAAGAATAACAATATTAATTTGAAAGCTTACATATCTAATACGACTATCGTAAGGTTTGTACGTGGGTCGAGATCTCAATATTAATTTATCTTAATTGCTTAATTGCGTATGCGACCCACGTTCATACAGGGTACCCTTAATGCTGCTGAACCTAAGAGTAAATCTGCTTTTTAGACAGTTTAATTGTGATGTAAGCCCAGTAAAATGCCTTATAAAATGATAAGATATAAAAAAAATCTTCAATAAAGAAATTGAAATTCAAAAATTTTAAAAATATAAAAATGGTTCAGCAATTATAAAATAAATTAAAATACTTGGTAGACATCAAGAATTGTACAGAACGTAAATTGAAGTTTTATGATGAAAATTCACTAGTCTTTGGTAGCGATAAAATTGTTTATATTCTGTAATGACATATTAGCTCTAAGTATAAAATGCCCCACCCTTCAGACCGAAACGTATTTATTAATGCATCACGGCAGAAATAGGCAGGGTGGTGGTACCTATCCGTGCGGACTCACTAGACGTCCCACCAGTTATTACGCACATTATAATTTTGCGGGTTTGATTTTTATAACACGATATTATTTTTTCACCGTGGAAGACGCCTTATCCTTTAGGCCACGACAACTTCAATTCGACGAATATATTTTAGAGGTAGAAGCTTAGAACGTAAGATAATTGACAGATGCCTGAATCTCGCTTACGACATTTTCAAGATAAAGCGCATATATACAAGTTCCGAACAACAACATTAGGACCCCGTCATCTGACTGCAGGAGTCCCGCAAGGCTCCGCACTCTCCCCGTTACTATTTAGTTTGTATATCAATGATATACCCCGGTCTCCGGAGACCCATCTAGCGCTCTTCGCCGATGACACGGCTATCTACTACTCGTGTAGGAAGATGTCGTTGCTTCATCGGCGACTCCAGACCGCAGTAACCACCATGGGACAGTGGTTCCGGAAGTGGCGAATAGACATTAACCCCACGAAAAGCACAGCGGTGCTATTCAAAAGGGGTCGCCCTCCGAATACCACTTCGAGCACCCCACTCCCCAATAGGCGCGTAAACACCTCCGCCGTTAGCCCCATCACTCTCTTTGACCAGCCCATACCGTGGGCCCCGAAGGTCAAATACCTAGGCGTCACCCTCGACAGAGGGATGACATTCCGTCCCCACGTAAAAACGGTACGCGATCGCGCCGCATTTATACTAGGACGACTCTACCCAATGCTTTGTAGACGAAGCAAACTGTCCCTCCGTAACAAGGTAACCCTCTACAAAACTTGCATACGCCCCGTCATGACGTATGCAAGCGTAGTGTTCGCTCACGCGGCCCGCACCAACTTGAAACCCCTTCAGGTTATACAATCCCGATTCTGCAGGATAGCCGTCGAAGCACCATGGTTCCAGAGGAACGTGGACCTCCACGATGACCTGGAGCTCGACCCCGTCAGTAAGTATCTACAGTCGGCATCGCTGCGCCACTTTGAGAAGACGGCACGACATGAGAACCCTCTTGTCGTGCATAGGTAGAAAAAAAAAAAAAAACATTAGGACCGTCGGTCTACCGAGCAATATCACCCGCTCGGTGGAAGATCTTCCCTTTGTCGTATATCTCTACAGGCTTCTAAAATATATTCTATTATCTTAGCAGTAGACAGCGACTTGTCTGTGCCCCTGGCATCGCTGATTTACCTGAGGGACGTTGACTGTTTACCGTCAGATAGGTCTTATACTCAATTGCCTTGAAGAGCAATAAAAAGTCTATGAATCCAATAAAACTAATCCTAGACTCTAACAAAAATCAAAGCTGCTTTAAGTACCGTCTACTGTCTACAGCTCAAGTAATTTCTTCAATGGTCGTTGAAGCTGTTGTGTAATTGGAATTGTAAATTTGTACACTATTATGATTGTATTTTATACTTCTATAATCACAAATTTCGCCAAGGCTACTCTATAAAAAAATATTAATAAAGACAAACAATATTTAATCTATTCTCAACTTGACAACAGACGTCAAGAACAAAAGTTTGACAATAAATAGTATGCATGCGTGTGTGTAATGTTTTCTTTATTGATTTAATGTATCTTTTATACATTATTTAAAAAAAATATTAGCATTGTGCACTTCTTTTCTATTTTCTCTATAAGTGTGGAAAATTTCATACTCCTCCGTCTGCGCAATTTTCGTAAAAAGGGATACAAAGTTTTTGCTTCACGTATTAATATATAGACTAGAGGTCCCGCAGTAGTCGAAATTCGACTATAGCTACTTGGAATTGTAAGTTTGTACACTATTATGATTGTATTTTATACTTCTTTAATCACAAATTTTGCCAAGTCTACACTATAAAAAATATTAACAAAGACAAACAATATTTAATCTATTCTCAATTTGACAACAGACGCCAAGAACAAAAGTTTGACAATAAATAGTATGCATGCGTGTGTGCGTCAAATACATGGTATGTAGTGTGTGTAATGTTTTCTTTATTGATTTAATGTATCTTTTATGCATTAGTTTAAAAAAAAATTAGCATTGTGCACTTCTTATCTATATTCTCTATAAGTGTGGAAAATTTCATACTCCTCCGTTCGCGCAATTTTCGTAAAAAGGGATACAAAGTTTTTGCTTCACGTATTAATATATAGATAACTTGTTTTTCTGTTTACGAATAAACGAATGATCGTTTTCGTTTACATTTTATTTGCGTGGCGAGATATACTCGTGTAATTCAATCACGTGAGCCCGCAGTGCGTGCGAATTGATATTGAGACTTACGTCGTGGTCCAAGTTACGTGCCGAAGAGTTTGTCGTATGCGAATAACATAACACAAATAAACTGTAACTAAATTAGTGAAGTAGCTAAGTTTCCATATAACTAATTGGCCAAACCAGTGTGGCGACTAAAAATGGCCACTAGTAGACCATCTAAGTAAACTTGGGGTGCTCCTCGCGCTCCTTTCTCAAGGAGTAGTCTCCCGGCAGTAATTGAAAGAAGAGGAGGACCTCAGTGTTCCTCTTCTAACTCTTCTTCTCTGGACGCGCCGGAATCCGACGTAACTCAGTCTGCTACCCCCTTCGAACGGGTATAACAAACGAATTCCCCAACGTTAAAAATAGGCCATAAGGCCATCTAGGTAGAATGACTTCAACCTATTTGGAGGAAGTAGAAAGAGAAAAGGAGAAATGACAGATGATTGCCAAAAAAGGACGAAGAAATTTTACATGTAACAAGGTTTTGTAAAAATTTATTAAGACATAAATATGTTACAGACTATATACCCGTAAACATGTTTTATTAACGCTAATCATACCAACACTTACTGGTACCTATTTCTACCATAGCGGGTAGATAACGGTATACTACTATAGATAACGGTATTACTCAAAATAAACATAACAAAACAAAACAAAATATATACATATAAAACAATATATAACAGGTTAATTGGTAAGAAAAAGTCATGAAGTTAAATATGCTAAAGAAATAAGATGATTTACATTATCAATGCAAAAGTTCAAAAGTCATTTGACTCGTGATGGTATGTTTAGTGTTAAAGAGACCCTATATGTTCAATTTAGAGTTTAGAAACAAAACTAAGCTTTTTTTTACTAAAATTAATACAATTTTAATTATTTCCAACATAAACAGAATTAGACAACCGACGAATTTAGAATTGAATGAAAAAAAATGTTAACTGATTTTGTATCTTCAATACGCTTATAACTTACGCCATAACCCTCATAGATTTCGCGTTCAACTGTTTACCAGCCGCGGTGGGCCCTTCGTAGAATCACGTTACTTGAAACGCTTCGCCTCGTCTAGTAAGAAGCGCCTACTATCACAAAATAAACAAAGTGGCTTTGAAATAACAACCACATACATTTTGATATTCCCGTAAATGTATATACCTATACATACGTAGAATACTTCAAAGTATGTTTTGAATTACGTAACTTAGACGTCGCTCTAAATTAGCGCACAAAGATTGACGAAGGAAGACCGTCGTAGGATGGGTTTATGCGCTTATAGCAAGCAACTAGTGTGAGCTTTTTTATTGCTTAGGTGGGTGAACAAGTGCGTTGTTACCCACCTGGTGTTAAGTGGTTACCGAAGCTCATAGATAAGTCAAAGTGGTCAAACCAATTGGATTGAAACCAGGCTTCAAATCGGAACGCCATAAATAAGTACCTACAGATATACATACAGACAACATTTTGAGTTAACTCATTACATTACGCCCTGCTACGAATATTTAGAATTTCGTCCGATTTATCTGTATATTAATACGTGAAGCAAAAACTTTGTACCCCTTCTTACGAAAATTGCGCGGACGAAGGAGTATGCAATTTCCCAAACTTATAGAGAAGAGAGCCGAGTGCCCAATGCTAATATATTTTTTAAATAATGCATAAAAAATACATTAAACCAATAAAGAAAATATTACATATGCTAACATGTATTTATGCACACACGCATATATAACTAGTCAGGTCATAAGTATTGTCACACAGTAAAAACTTTTCTTTTAGAATGCTGGCCACAAAAAAGTTTATTGAATTCGAATTTCGAATTGTTCATAAAAATAAAAATGTATACTTTTAGAATTTTACTCATTTTTAAATATGGAGTGGACGCTTAAAGAAGACCGTGTTGCAATTATTGCGTTGCATCGTTGCGGTTATGCGCCAATTCAAATTTTTAACATACTGAAAAATTTGAATATAACCAAAAGATTCGTTTATCATACCATCAAACGATACAATGAAGACTCTAGTGTAGATGACAGGTCAAGAAGTGGTCGCCCTCGATCTATCAGGACTCCAGCAGTGATAAAAGCTGTGAAGGCGCGAATTCAAAGAAATCCCAAACGTAAGCAGAAACTGTTGGCCCTTCAGATGGGGTTAAGCAGAACCACGGTGAAAAGGGTGTTAAATGAAGACTTAGGGCTTCGGGCATATCGAAGAAAAACAGGACATCGTTTTAATGCTCGTCTAATGGACCTGAGACTGAAGAGATGCCGCGCTTTGTTGAAGCGGTACGCGGGAATAAAAATTCGGGAAATCCTTTTTTCGGGTGAAAAAATTTTTACCGTAGAAGAGAGCTACAACAAACAAAATGTTATGGTGTACGCACACAGTAGTGAAGAAGCGAGCAACCGTATTCCGCGTGTCCAACGAGGTCATTTTCCATCCTCGCTCATGGTATGGTTGGGAGTTTCTTATTGGGGCTTAACAGAGGTACATTTTTGTGAGAAAGGTGTAAAAACGAATGCAGTTGTGTATCAAAATACAGTCCTGACGAACCTTGTGGAACCTGTTTCTCATACTATGTTCAATAACAGGCACTGGGTATTCCAACAAGATTCGGCGCCAGCTCATAGAGCGAAGAGCACACAAGACTGGCTGGCGGCGCGTGAAATCGACTTCATCCGGCACGAAGACTGGCCCTCCTCCAGTCCAAATTTGAATCCGTTAGATTACAAGATATCGCAACACTTGGAGGAAAAGGCGTGCTCAAAGCCTCATCCCAATTTGGAGTCACTTAAGACATCCTTGATTAAGTCAGCCGCCGATATTGACATGGACCTCGTTCGTGCTGCGATAGACGACTGGCCGCGCAGATTGAAGGCCTGTATTCAAAATCACGGAGGTCATTTTGAATAAACTTTAGTGTCATAAGAATCTATGTTTTGTTAAGTTCATTTTGGTATATGAATGGTTACATAATGAATAAACTTGTTTCAATTATTTTACATTAAACATGTGACAGAATTTATGACCTGACTATACTCTTTTGTTTTAAAGTCTGTGGTCAAGTTGAGACTAGATTAATATAATTTTTCTTTAATATAATTTTTCTTTAATATTATTTGTCTATAGTGTAGCCTTAGCGAAATCTGTGATTAAAGAAGTAGTTTTTGACAATAGAACCATGATGATGTTCAAACTTATAATTTAAATTAATATACTCGAATTTCGACTACCCGGCGACCATTATATAATCTTTATTAAAACGTGTAATTCTTCTGTGGAAATCGTTCATGAGGGTTTGTCTTGATTTAAAAAATTAGAATTGTGTGACAAATATACTAAATATCTTATATCTTGATTACACCACAATCGATAATTTTCATCATTTTTTTTATTTATTGCTTATGTGGGTGAACGATCTCACAGTCCACCTGGTGTTAAGTGGTTACTGGAGCTCATAGACATCTACAACGTAAATGCGCCACCCACTTTGAGACATAAGTTCTAAGGTCTCAAGTATAGTTACAGCGGCTACCTCACCTTTCAAACCGAAACGCATTACTGCTTCACGGCAGAAATAAGCGGGGTGGTGGTACCTACCCGCGCGGACTCTCAAGAGGTCCTACCACCAGTAAATAATACACCCTAATTATACCCATTATTATAATAATACACCCTAACTTAAAATTGTGTGAAAAAAAAACACATGCCCGTATTAACTTAAACCTAAATCATACCTACAGTACCTATGTATGGCTTCATACATTTTTTTCGTAAGTCAATAATTCTACAGTATGTGTTTCAACGTATTGCCTGTTCCATTAGCATCAATAGATATGAGCCGTTTTAATAAAAGAGTCGTAACGGATTGGTGGCGTGTGTCGATTCAATGTGTAAGTACATATTATCATTCCGATCATTTAACCTAAGACCTCATTATTTCGGCTTTACGGACCGACTTCGTTGCATTAAAAGAAACTACGTAATTGAATTTATCTAGAACGAGCGTGGAGGATGCTGTTTCTTTGATCGTAAACTCTATATTATCTCTGGACCAACCCGAACGCTGTGGCATCTGTTTACTGTCGCTTTCACCGTGTTAGATCTCAAAAGTTTTGCTTGTCGGATATTCGGAAGGAATTTTATGGATATTATTTTATCAGTGTTCTAATTTTAAAACAGCGTAAGCGATGGCTTATTGTGTATGTCTTTTAAGAATTACAAATTTATTATATGAATTCGAAAATTGAATGATGATTCTTGAGAATATTGCGGACTGATTCCAAAAATTATATAAATAAATTTAATTGTTTAGCTGAGTACGTAACCGTAAAATGATTAAAAATATTGATTCGCTTAATTGTTTATTGTGCTTAATACCATTAAACCATAAAATTAGCGGGTGTTTTTCCCTCTAAATACATATTTAACATATTTTTTTGTAATCACTGTAGTTTTAGTTTGGCTATTCGGCTTGCTTTGGTTGGACTCGGCTAGGATTTATCCTCCTAATGCATATATAATTATTACATATATTTTAACCGCACATATATCCCATGATTAATTTGGCAGCTAAGTGCATATACCGTAGATATTTTTTTCCATAGCGCGTATTACAAAGAGTTAAATAAAAACGTTTAATAAAAAATAATCAATGCCGACATAAGAAAAGGAGAATTATCGGCGTTCACCATTTCACGCTTCGCATCAATCCCGTATCATATGTCAAACGATCTTCGGTACCCGGAATCCAGAATAGAATCTGACCTACTAGGGTTTAATTGGAAATTAGGAACATGATATTTTTAACTCTATCCTTCTGCGAAATGCCGGCGCTTCTATATATACGACAGAATATATGTTATTCTCTTTGTATAAAGAAAACGTTTTCTATACAGTAAATTAACAACTTTAAATTTCTATACTTTTAATACGTATTACAAATTAAAAATCTCATTAGTTTTTGTTTGAGTATATTCAGGAGTTAAAAATTACTGAATTATTTTATAAAATGAATTCAATCGTTTCAAGGAAAACACGCTCTGGTAACATAATTTCATTTATATATTTCTCTAGACTAGGTATTTTTTATGGCTTAGATTGGTGGATGAGATTGTCTGTTTTTTTTTTATTGCTTATATGGGTGGACGATCTCACAGCCCACCTAGTGTTAAGTGGTTACTGGAGCCTATAGACATCCACAACGTAAATGCGCCACCCACCTTGAGATACAAGTTCTAAGGTCTCAAGTATAGTTACAACGGCTGCCCCACCCTTCAAACCGAAATGCATTACTGCTTCACGGCAGAAATAGGCAGGGTGGTGATACCCACCCGCGCGGACTCACGAGAGGTCCTACCACCAGTAATTACGCACGCAAATTATGATTTTGCGAAGTTGATTTTTATTATACGATGTTATTCCTTCACCGTGGAAGTCAATCGTGAACATTTGCTAAGTACGTATTTCATTAGAAAAAATTGGTATCTGCTAGCGGGATTCGAACACCGGTGCATCGCTTCAACACGAATGCACCGGACGTCTTATCCGTTAGGCTACGACGACCACAAAAGTTAGTTAAGTATTAATCGGAGCCCATGGACATCTACAACGTAAATCCCGGAACCCACCTTGAGACATGAGTTCTAAGGTCCCAGTTTTTACAGTACAACGGCTTCACCGCCTTTCAAATCGAAGCGCATTACTGCTCCACCGCAGAAATGGGCAAGGTGATGGTACCTAGCCGTGTAGACTCACAAAATGCCCTACCACCAGTAAACCTGGTTCGGAGGGCAATATTTGGACTATTAAAATTTAATGGCGGGATTGGCGTTATCAATTCTGTGAGCTACAATAACTACCTATTTAACACGTTGTGACTCGTGAGCAGCTCTGCGCCTGACAATACAGCGATAAAAAATAGTAATACAATTCAAATTAAAAATATTCATTCATGTTTGTTTTGCAGTCGCCAACACTGACTGCATTTATCAGTTTGGTTTGATCCTTGAATCCTGTTTTGATGACGCTTCTCCTTGTGTAAATAGTCCCCAATTCTATGGGTCGTAGCCTTTCTGATTAACTTTCTAGTGGTCTATGCATTTGGCTGGGTGGATGGCATCGAGGACTGAGGACGCAGATTGTTACATTTTCTAGATTGTAGCAGCTTTCCTAAATTGCTGCTTCTCTTTCTGGAAAATTCTCCAAATAACTCGAAATATATACATAGTGTTGGTTCATGATTCTATCCAACTAATGACGCTACTAGCTCTGTGAAATTCTAAAGTATGGGTACCTACTCAATGAATATTTGAATTTGCATTTGCGTAACTAAAACGTTCCAAAATATTCCAAATACGAATCCTCAAGTTCTTCGGGCACATCACTCGCAATGAGGACTCTATTGAGCGGTTGGTGGTGCAAGGGAAAGTCGAGGGTAAAAGATCTCGCGGACGATCTCCAACACGATGGACCGACCTCATAAAATTTGTGACTCACTCCAACATAAACGATTGCACTCACTCAGCGAAACATCGTGTCACATGGCATCGCATCGCGAGAGCATCGGTATCGCAGGATCCGACTGATGCATGACCACGACCACCCTGTCAAGAGTGTACGAATAGGAAGTTTGAAGGGTGGGGCAGCCGTTGTAACTATACTGAGACCTTAGAACTTATATCTCAAGGTGGGTGGCGCATTTACGTTGTAGATGTCTATGGGCTCCAGTAACCACTTAACATCAGGTGGGCTGTGGACTCGTCCAACCATCTAAAAGGTTAAAATAAAAAAAAAGGGAAGAAGAACTAAAACGTTAGTATTCAATTCTATTTCTTTTCGTTTGTAATGATGAAACCGGAAATATTTTATAAAGCTAGTTTCACCGTGACAGTATCCAAGCTACGACAGGGGACGCGTCAACCATTTATGTCCGTTCTGAGGATATTTACAAGGCAATAAACTTTATTTTTATCACTCACGGGTGTTCTTTGAAGTGCGCGAACACTGTGACCGGTTTTATTGATAACTTCCTTTTTGCTTGGCGTTCGTTCATATTTGAAAGTGGGATCTCGATATTAACAACTATTTAAAATTGTTTGAAAACGTTAAACGTACATTGTTCTTCTATGCGAATTAAAATATACATATTTTACTATCTGTTCACGGTGTTAATTCATTTTCGCATTAAAATCTAGTAAACTTTTAATTTTAGGCGTATTATCACGAAATAAATTTCGTGCCAAACTATTTGTAAGCATAATTGATATATACATATTTAAAAATAGATTATGTCATTGATTTACTAAATCAAAAACTTAGAAAAACCTATTTCATCTCTCTAAAATGTTTTCTGGTGGATTAAAACTGTGCACAAAACGCTTTTTTTTGTATGCCTATTCTAGTAACCTCGAGGGGTTAGACGAAATACACCGAATGAGTAGACGAGCTCAAGAGATTCAACACTAGCCCTAGCAAGAGCAGTGCTTCACAGAATCTACCACCAGATCGGAAACGCGACCCATGATATAAGATCCAGCGAGAAGCAAATATCACTACAGTGATAAGGACATGTGGTGCGTAGAGAGAAAAGAAAAATTAGCTGTGCCGACTGCACCTAGTGGGAAAAGGTGGAGAAAAAGAAGATTGGCGGTGTATCATCAAAACCATTGATGATACATCGCCACTATAGTGATATTTATATATGGATATACGTTTAAACTGCTGTAAAAAATATTCACTAATTAATAGTCGAACAAATTCATTTACTTCACAAATTTATAATACTATCACTGTGTTAACAACAGTGTAAAAAAGCAGTCGCTGATATTTTAAAGTTATATATGAACGCGCCCTTACTCAATATTCTTTTGTAGTCCATCTGTCAGTTTTATTTTTCTCAGATTGATTTAGAACAGTTGGAGCTTTGTTTGTCGTGTTCACGTCCTTATAAAATCGCTATGGCTATCTCAGTTACGTTTAAAATCTGAAGTCAGTTACAAATGGAGTGATAAGTTTGAGAGTGAATAGTTATAGTTATTCCAGGTGGCAAATTATAATTTTTTACAGTAAATTATTTGGATGAAATTGAAAATTTAGAAGCCAATCAAATATGAAGGTTTACTTTTGAGAAGAAAAACAAAGTTATGGGAATTTTAATTTATTAAAACGTACTTATATATTTTAGGTGTCTATGTGGTGTGTGCATAGGAGTCATATTAGTAGCTTCGCTCTTGCTAGGGCCAATGCTAGCAACACTCCAGGCTTGAGCCCCGTGAGCTCACCTACTAGTTCAGTGAATCTAGAATAACCCTTCGAGGTTACTAGAATAGGTAGGAAAAAAAGGAACTTCTTATGTAACTATTAAACCTGTAGGTTGTATATAGAAGGATTTCGAAGGATTTTGTTTCGTAAAGATTTAATTTTCGTAGCATCAGTGTCCTGATGGATAGTAGTCCCTTATTGCGAGTTTTTTCAGTATTGCTAAGGTGCTAATCTTGGGACAGTTTACAATCTGTGTTCACAAATGACATCCACTGTGAAGGGACACAAACTTGTATTTGTTGTGCAATTTATGAATTAACATAATTATAGTACCTTATCGCAAGACCTCTCGGGCATCTGCCAACCGACTCGTTTACTTCTGCCCTTAAGCACTACGCGTCTTAACAGGCCAAGCGTTATGATTGAAGCTTCAACCTTATCTGTTAAAGTAGGTAGCGGTTCACGTTATGTTTCTATTATACCAAATGTCACTTTTTACCAGATAGACATTAAGTTTATTTTCCCATCACACAAAAATCACGGCAATAAAAATAATTGCTTAAGTTAATAGTTGCGTTTCATCGGATGTTTCAAATGGGCAAATGAATGCTCATTACTAAGCTTGTCTTAACAATTAACTATGTTCGATTCGTAATTCTAATTCCAAAACCAAACTTCAATGATTTCCTATGAAAAAAATATATAATATGAGTCGACTATTATCAAAGCCGGCAATGTGACTTTTGGACAATTATTGGTAAATCAGAAAAACGAATTATTGACTTTGTATTCCATAGGCAGTCACAAAACTCTTCTGAACGACATCTTAGATAAATAACAGGTTAAGTATTAACCTTTATTTAATGCAGATTTTGAACCGTATTCTTTGAAGGAGACGATTATATTCAAATCAATCTGTATTGACATATCAATAACATTTTTTTGTCCAAATGCACAGATTGCCACCTTTGATAATAGACGACTCATTTATACTATTATATGAAGTTTTCTTTACTTTATTGATTTGTAAAGATCAATATCCATATTTTAATAAGAGCTTTGAGCGTCAAATCGATCAAATGCTGCCGTTGCGATTTTTTTAATGTAGTTATTGTGTTTGTACAATAGAATTTCACACGGAATAGCGTATATTATCAGGGCTGTCAGAGCCGCATCTCGGAGATGGTTAAATAAGGATCAGTTGAAATTAAGAGAAAATATCCGTGGTTTTCTTTCTTGAAGACTTAAATTGTTTGTCGTCTAAATGGACCTTTAGTTGCTATTGTGTTTAGTTTAGGCCGTGAACATCAATACTGGAATTTAAATAAGAAATTAGGTAAATTTATCAAAATTATTACAATACATTATTTCAGTAGGTAGACAGATGTTTGGTTGTGCATTTACCATTAATGGCATCCATGAGTGACTAGGCAGGTAGTCACTAGGTAGGCCGTATTCTAGTCTGCCTTCAGTGCCTATAAAAAATCAGACGGTCTAATTAATGATATTACTTTTTTATTTCATAAAACAGGTGAACGTGCTCACGGCTCACCTAGTATAAAATGGCTACCTAAGTCCATGGACATCACATCGAGAATACCGCCGTCCACGTTGAGACTAGAGGTCCACATGTCTATTGCATAGCAATTACGCAAAACATAATTTTCCTATGGTTCGATTTTTATTACACGATATTATCCTTTCATTGCTGAAGTCATTCGTGAGAACTTCATTAATCATTAGCATGTAGATTTTGAGCTGTGAGCTACACACACGCTGAGCACACGACGAATTCTAGAATAGCGCCCTAGGCTACCAGTCATTAGGTAGGGAAAAAAATGTAAACTATATTAAAAACTAGCTGACCCGGCAGACTTCGTACTGCCTCAATCGATAAATAAAATACCTAAGCTTTTGTATAAAGAAACTTAAAACAAACAAAAGGAACCATCCGACGGGGGACACATCAAAAGAAAAACAAAATTGTTATTTTTATTTAATTCCGTGTATTTTCATATTTATTTACCTTTTAAACCTTCTGTCGACTTCCACAAATAATTCAAGACCACAATTATCGAAATCGGTCCAGCCGTTCTCGAGTTTTAGCGAGACTAACGAACAGCAATTCATTTATATAGGTATATATATAGATATATAAAACCACACCACTATAACCGAGTAATGACATCACGGAAGTCCAAACCATGAACGTCGGATACCAAGAAAAACAAACAGTATTCCGTTAAAAGCCTTCCACATACTGACACTCCAGAGAGTAAACGGGTTTCATTCAAAACGCAGAAGTAAACCAACTAGTTTGTACACGAGGCCTGTACTAATTTGTGTTAACTCCCACTTGTACGCATATTTAGAAATCCGTAGTAAAATTTATGTAGTGCCATATATTTTAAATGCTAATTCGCTTAAGTCATTTTTCTTCGATAATATTTGTAAATGTATGGTAGATATAGCAGTAGACGTTTTCATTTTGTCATTGGGCAAGAAAAAACTGATAGTCGATTCACATTCACAGAGGAAGAATCAAAACGCAAAATCGTAAGCAGATTAGTACCAGAGCAAAAGAGAATATATTAGTTGATTTTAATGAACAAAACTATCGTTATTCGATTCACGACATTGACCATCTTATGTAGTTTTTATTACCAACAAAGGAAATGAAATTTGAGATGGTTTGGGGCAACGGCAATACGAGATGCACAACCAAACCGACGTAATGAAATAACGTAATTCAATAACTTGGGACGTTAATGCCTAATTCCTGATTTAAATTCGATTCAAAATTCAACATTCTAAATATCATTCATCCTAGAAGAATTATTTACAATTAAATCTTAACTGAAGTCTTTTCAAATCTCGAATTTACATTACACTGTGAATAAATAACCTATTATAAATGCTATCTATATAATTATATAAAAATGAATTGCTGTTTGTTAGTCTCGCTAAAACTCGAAAACGGCTGGACCAATTTGGCTAATTTTGGTCTTGAATTATTTGTGGAAGTCCAGAGAAGATTTAAAAGGTAAAAAATATTTTTTTTTTCCTTTGATGTGCCTCCCCCCGTCGGACGGATTCCTTTTGTTTGTTTTATGTTTATTTTATACAAAAGCTTAGATCTTTTAACTATCTATTGAGGCACTACGAAGTCTGCCGGGTCAGCAAGTTTACAATAAATCTAAGGGCCTAATGTAATACCTCGTTGTTCTTGTATTACTGACTTTAATTACACGGAATCTGAGTTCGTTTAAAACAGGAATGAATTTGCCTAAGTGCTTTTTTTCTTTATATTCCGGCATGGAGATTGGACGGTTAAATGTACTAGCGGTCAATTGACAAAGCCTGATGATCTAGCAATCGGAGCCAGATTTATGAATAGTAAATTCCAATTTGCGTTCGCTCATTGAATGCCCATTTCATTTGTCTGTGACGTAAAACGGAACAGATCTCAAGGAAAACCAAAAGATAAAACGCCTAATTAAGACGGAGTAAAAATGAAACATTCAGAATTAGTATATCTCATTCTCTCGCTGGCTAGCTCTTATCATGTCAGTGCCGTTCTACCAAGTTTAAAATCCCACAGGTGATTTCGGCAACATTTCAACGTTATGAATGATGGTGATCATTTGCAAACACATGAATATAAATAAACACATAATTTGTGGTGGTTCAATCGCTACTAAAATCAGTAAATAAATAACCAAATGATTATGGGAAAATGGAGCAAGCACCAAGGTCTAACATTAGAAGAGATAACAATAAAAATCGAAAACTACGCAGATGTAACGAAGGATTGTTAGAAAACAATTGCCAATCAGCAAAGAGAATGACTGGCAGTAATTTTGACGCCATGTGCTTAGCATTTGTTCCATGAACGTAGTTTTGAGTTAAGAGTACAGGGAATCCGGAATTCATAAATCATCATACTATATTTATTCATATTTGAAGCCATCGAAGGATAAGTTTAGGTTAACTTGATGGTTACTTATCATAGTTCCTAATTGCTGACAAGAAACACCAAAGGCACAGCAAAGCCTTGTCGTCTATTTTTCGCCGGTGTAAGATCTCACGGTCTATCCAGTGTTAAATGGCTATCGGTGCCCATAGAGGCAACGTTAAAGATTATGTAATGATGCATGATGAGAATTTAATGCCACCGCTCACCTTGAAAAATAAGGTCTAAGTCTCAATAGTAGAGTATGATAGCTGTCTTCAAACAAGAATACGTGACTACTTCGCGATATAATCAGCAAAGCATCTTCACAATACACCTCACCACAACTAAACGCTTACTGACGGTCACAAAGCGCAGGTACTCAGAGAATCTACCGATTTCTGGACTACCAATATAAGTTGATAAAAAAGCTAACCAATTTCATTATACTACACGTGTCTTAAGAAAACAATGTGACATAAAATGTTTAAGATAAAATCGGACAACAAAAGGTTCTCACCTTGTCATTGTGTGCTACTGTGGCTGGATTTTACGAGCCGGTCACTAACCTCAATAAACTATTTTATGGATTTTTTTTTTATATATTACCTCGATGACCAAACGTTTGAGAACCGGCATTTAAGATTTCGCTGGTAAGAAAGACAGCAGGATGGGTTTTTAAATTAATCAAAATTCAGTCAGTATCAATTATATTGGGCAAAATATCAATGGAAGACTATGTAACCAGCAGAATCTTTGTAGCTAGCACGTATATTAACCCAAACAAAATGAACAGTATACAGGCGTGTTATTCCGTAACAATTGATCTCGTAATGTTTAAGTTACAAAAGAGAAAGGGCGTCGAGATTCGAGAATAACATCTCGAAATGGGACATCACTGGAGACGCTGCGAATACAAAAACCGGCTAAAGATTGAACAAGCGTTTTGATGGCTCCAGAGAATATCCTGTAATTGGTTTCAAGTAGGTACAATATTTGTTTTATGAAAAACTTTAGAAATACGAAGGGAATGGGTTAATTTTATTCAGTGCTGATTTTAATAATAACTTAAAACTGAAATGGGGACTCAATCGTATTCTGCATTTCCAGCATCTCATAGACGGGTCATCGAGGTGATGGACGACGAACAACAACGCTGATCATCCCAGTACGGCAGCCCTACCAGGCCGCCCGGGGAATGCCGCTGGTGTTCCGAGATGCCCCGCTGGTTTAAAACCAGCCTGCCGGGTCGGAACACGATATACCGCCAACCGGTTGCTCTTACGCAACAGTTCCGTGGAACCGCTGCCATCAAGTCACCCCATGACCTTCACCAAGGGGAGGTCGCCTGCTACAGGGGCCAGAGTCGGGCAAAAGCCTTTCTCTTCAGAGTACTGGTATCTACCAGTGCGAGCTCACAAAACATTCTGCTACCAGTAAAATTATACCACCAGCGATTGTTATATTAAAACATTTTCAGGTCAATATCTTATTTTCGCCATGCAGCGTCAACAAAACCAGCATAGCACGGAGGAGCATTACAAATTACATAAACGAAAGACGATAAACAAAAGTTTGACAAAAACAGACAAAGACTGTAATAATAATTAAACGTCCAGGTAGTCTGCATTTCGTCCGACCACACCCGGTCTTTTGTCGGGATTAGGTATACATAATATATCGAAATCTGTATTTTTTTCTTACCTGTGTTGATGGCCTTGAGAGCCTATATCAGCTTCTCCTTGACGTGTAGGTGAGCACTGAGAAGATCCGGCGAGAAACTCAGTGAGCTGTGTTTATGGGTTAATTTACTCGTCGAGCCCTTAGTCGCAAGCGTCGGGTTCAGCGAGGACGGTGACTGGTGCTTGAGGTACCTAAAAGCACCGTTAATGGATGGGAAGGATACGTAATGACGTGTTTAGGGCCGTAATCTTGAAAAAAAATTTACAAAGACAAACGTAATTCTTAAGTTGCTAATGTATATTTTGAAAATTTATTTCAAACAAAAAACAATTTCTTTTTTGTTTCACTATACGTCTACAAGCAACATCAATAATTCAAGATCGGATCGGTAATTTTTTTATCTTTTAAATTGTGCATGAAAGATGAAACTTAATAATTGTGCGTATTAAACTTGTTTGGCTGTATGAGTGCATAAACCATGAATCGTGAAAAATAAAAAAATCACTTTGAAAATCTACAATCGCTTACGATCACATTTAATAAGTAAAGATTAACCATATGTTTGTACGTTATTCCAAATATAAAAATTACTTAAAAAATTAAATGATTTAAATTCCACCACTCTGTTTAACTGAGCCAATGCTATTGTCATTTCTGAATATTAGTGTAATGTTATCAGTAGGACCAACAGAAATAAATCAATACTGATATTATTTTTGTGGTAGGACCTCTTGTGAGTCCGCGCGGGTAGGTACTATCACCCCGACTATTTCTGCCGTGAAGCAGTAATGCGTTACGGTTTGAAGTGTGGGGCAGCCGTTGCAACTATACTTCAGACCTTAGAAATTATATCTCAAGGTGGGTGACGCATTTACGTCGTAGATGTCTATGGGCTCCAGTAACCACTTAACACTAGGTGGGCTGTGAGCTCGTCCACCCATCTAAGCAATAAGTAAATAAATCAGAGTCCTTTCATGCCGCAGTTTATTATTATATTCCCTTTTAAAGTAGATGGACGAACGTTTGCTTGGCAATCAATAGTCACCGAGGCATGTGGACATCAGCAATACTAAGGTATCTCAAAGGCTGACTACTCTTGTTAAAAGTTTAATTAATCGTTTTTTACTACCACCAATATTTTTTCTAAATTCTATTATGTACATACTAGGTCTTTTTAGTCTTTTCCATAGAGTCGTAATACTTTGTTAATTAAAGCTTTAAAGAGCTTTTTAGGAGATACAGAGCACATACTATAGCAGTATGTCCAACTAAGCTGAAGTAAGTAATTACGGGTTACCTCTTTTACAATAATTTTAATTACGTCAGCATAAATTGGTCAAAAGTACTTTTACTAACAGCATTGGGTGATGAATGGGCGCTATTCTAGAAAAACTGAGGCTTCGATCTTGATGATGAATGCATATTTTAATGCTGGTTTTATTGCTTACCTATCACCAAATATAATGTACTTCGATACAATATGAGTTCGTCTGAACACTTGCACCAAAAAAAAATATATATTAAAAACCTAAATGCTGAAACACAATTTTTAATTAACTTAAAGATGAAAATTAACTGAGATTTCTTAAGCACCCAAAAATACCATTAACACTAACATAACTTTAAAAAGATTACAAAATCGTGTAAACAAAATCTATTTCTGATCACACGTCTTGTTTTACTTAAGCACGCATTACTTTGAGACAAAAATATTACGCTCGTCCACTTCCTTCATTTTATTACTTACAGAAGATAAGTATATACTTACAATATATAATTAAAAAAACACACACACACACACAAAACTTTAATAACTAAAGTAATAGGAGAAATTCTCTTCACACACGTTGCACACAATGCCACATACCAGAGTTCGAAATCCCACGATTCGTTTCCGTCCATAAAACTCGGTACTATTAAAGGGTTATGATATTACTACATCACCAATATGAACAAATCACATACACTTTGACACTCGCGTTTTTAATTTTAGAACACAAATAAAACGCACACACGTCCGACCTACGCGAGTATTCTCTCGCGACTGATCGGGTAATAGTAACTTCAGTAATATTGGTATTGGATGGAGAAACCATGGATAGAAGTGATAGAACCCGTTTTAGAGCCTCCGTAGACGGTCACAATGGGAAACATAAGCGCCCGCGCACCTGTGTCGTATTTTTTTATTATTATTATTTCAAGACGACGAACTTTTCTGCAAACGGGTTGATGACCTAACAAACAATCAAGATCGAATCGTTTTTTAACGCGTATGGCCTGTAGCCTGTTTTCGGTATCACATCACGTGGACTAAATCTAATGCGAATCGATTTTTAAATATTATCTTCAATAAATTTAGCTTTTAAACATTTATGTTTAACGTAAATTATGTATATATAATTTGAACTTGATTTGATTATTATATTGATTGATTTTGACTTACTTTGATTTCTACTATTATAATTTGAAGATTTAACGCAAATGTACATATTTTCATAAGAGTCATATTGAACTAAGATTATAACTAATAACAATCCGAACACCTAGCTTTTATGATCGAAATATTAATTGCATTAGTGTAAAGGAAAGAAAACAAATGATAGGATACTAAATTTATTCTGGTTTTATAGTAAATATGCATTAAGTCCGCCTTTATACTTTATAGTATAAGAAGTTATAAATAAATAAATAAATATTCTCTCCGATGATTGTATGACATAAAACTCATTAGTCGATAAATTTATAATTCCTTTAAGAACTTCCTCGATTCTCGTCAAAGTAACAGCAGTTTATAGAAGAAATTCACACTGAAGATATATGAATGGACGGAAAATGTAACGGAGATGTTTTACTACTATTTAGATAATAAACAGAGATGCACTCGGTAACAGAAACACGGATGTTTTTCAAACACGGAAGAAAATTATCTACTATTATTAGATTATTATATTATAGATTATAATTAGATACTATTCTAAACTTAGGGATATTGAAGTGTTTTGCTAATGAACAAGCAAAGAGTAAGATGGGTTTAGCAGTAGTAGACATTCTTCTGAAGTTAAATTCCAATCGATTAATGACTAGCCTGTACTAAAAGTAGAACACATGAAACTACTAATTGTAACAGAAACAGTTATACATATAATACTTGGATGTTCTAGTTCAGATTTATCACTCCATACTAAAATATGCCGATAATGAACAAATAAACTGAAATCCTAAATTTAAGGGTTCGCACGTGAATCATTAGGACAATTCAAAGCTCCATTTATTTTAAAACTAACTCTCACACGTTTCATACACATATTTATTTGAATAGAAATGACGTTATAATCACAAATCTGAGTGCGTACCTGGAGTTTTGGAATGTCTGTCCTTTCTTGCCCCCGCGCGCAAGGCCGTACCCAAAGTAATGCTCACTACACTTAAACTTTAAATTTGTGGGACAACCATAACTTTCCTATAAATGTAAATAAATCATTAAGGATGTCTCAAATTTCTTTTTTTCTGAAATCGTTATGACGACACTATTTTATAATCAAAAAAAACATTACAATGTTTGGGCTCGTTGTTTTTATTTATTGCTCTAGCTGTACAGGCGAGCTTATAAAAGAATTACCAGTCTGTAGACATCACAATCTGAATGCCACCCTCCACTTTACGAAATAGAGTCTAAATTTTAATTGTATTGAACAATCGAAAGGCTCTTTAAAAAAGAATCCAAACTGCTTCACGATGAAAATATCAGCGCAGTTGTAATTACTCGCTGCGGTTTGGTTTTTTAGTATAAGATCTATAGACGTCAAAACTTCATCGTTAGTGAGCTCATGGTAAGTATGCATTTCTATAGCAAATCCCTACTTGCCAGTGGTATTGAACACCGCCATAGTCCCTATTGCTAGATACAATTGCACCGGGTATCTTATCCGTTGGGCCATAAAGATTTTTAGTGATTTCTGTGTGTACCTGTACACTATACATTGATTCTTTGAACTTACGTCTTGAGATGGGTGGTGGCATTTACAGTTACATATGTATGGGTAACAGTAGTCATTTAACATTAGACCATTATCTGTAGACCTAGATCACTGATAAACAATCTATTTAAACATATGTTTTTCTACAAAAATTAACTCAAACTAAACCCGATTCGTTTACAACGTCATCGCTTAAAGCTCAAACGAATGTATTTATCAAACTTAATGTGACGTTCAAATTCGAATAAGTCATTGACAACATGAACAATGCAACGACTGGGCGATGAAACGTCGCAGGACTCGTGTGTTAAGGATCAGCGCCGAGAAGAATTTATATCTTGTCACGCAGACACACTGATGACTCTTAAAATAATATGTTCGTATCTGAGAACGAGCGTCTTTGAGACTATTTAAATGCTCCATGTTTTTGTTCCAATTTCAACTGCTTTATGACGGTGCTTATCCATAGGATAAATAAAGTCCGGAATTTCGTTTGTCTCCACCTAAGGTACATGGACATCCATAATTTACTATTGACGGCGCGATTTTATAATTTACAAAATTCCGTCAGTTCACTTGATAAGATTCGAAGATTATCATATTTGCCACAGATCACTGTGTTTACTTTTTTGTTTACTTATTTTACCAAGTACATCAGTTACGCAACAAATAAACGAATGATCAATTTTGACAAATTTTGAACGATCACCTATTTTGTTTTTTATATCCAAAATTTTATGTTTCACATTAAGAACACAAACAATGCAAGATTAACATCAAAAGTATTCAAACTATGGTCGCTATGTAGACGAGCACGAAATTCCAAGAAATCCAATCACATTATCGATATAATCGAGTCATTTATGGGTCGCGCTTACAATACTGCAGATAATAGCAGCCTCGGCAGGCACGATGACCAGCTTCTATTGTATTGATCGTGACGAATCATTTCGTTTCGACTCGATCACTTGGTTCACGACCAAGCGTTTGCTTACTCGGTATTGGTGAAACTACTTTTAAAGTGCAACCAAAAGATGCTCTGACTGATCGATTAGAAATGTTACTGACAAAAATCGGTTGTCTGTAAGGTCAGCTTACTGACGATAGTTGAACGTGACAACGTCATAAGAAAATACTGATGGAATGGTTTCATTTTTCAATTATTGCAATTATCGTTGCTATAAACAATTAACACCACATTCACTTTGCACTGAACTTCATACTTGACGAAAACATGTAAATGTGTTATTGTATGTCCACGCGGATGTATCGCTCACTCAAGTGGGAGAGAGACAGATGTCGAACGCTGCCAAACGAGGAGGCCGATTGTGCCTCTTTGTCGCTCGTTGCGCGCTCTCACTTGCACTTCAAGTCTTAAGTGGAACGCCTCAGAGCGAGGTAACGCCGCAAGAGTCATGTTTTTTCGTGCATGCAGCCGGCTCCATCGAATTATAAGACGTTGTCACGTCAAAAATCTACGTCTAAAGACATTAAACTGTTTTCTCTGTTGAATAATAGGACACACATATAAATTTAAATAAAGTAGATAATAATAATAAGTTCAATACGGACCCCATGGTAATAATATACTCCAATTCGATGACACTATAACAATAGGCAATCAAGAATCTAGATTATTTCATATTTACTATCTTGGAGTTTGGTTGTGTTAAGGTGTATGTTAGCAAAACGCCATCGCGCCAGTCGGCTTAAAACTGAGCCATAATTTATTCTGAAAGTGAATCAATCAACTTGCATTATGTAACATATTTTTAAATGAGAAATTAATTTATTACTCTACGTAATTATTGGAATGATATGGTAATGATATTAGTTATTATTTATAGTTAGCTGACCCGGCAGACTTCGTAGTGCCTCAATCGATAAATAAAAGACCTAAACTTTTGTATAAAATAAACTTAAAAAAAACAAAAGGAATCCGTCCGACGGGGGACACATCAAAGGAAAAACAAAATTGTTTGTTTATTTATAATTTCGAGCATTTTCGTTTTATTCACCCTTAAACTTTCTCTGGACTTCCACGAATAATTCAAGACCAAAATTTACCAAATCAGTTCAGCCGTTCTCGAGTTTTAACGAGACTAATGAACAGCAATTCAGTTTTATATATACATATTATTTAGATAGATAGAAGATATAAAAATGTAAATCGCAATTGTTTAATAACTTTTCATACTAAACTAATTTTGAGTGAGCGAACAAATATGAATTTATCTAAATATTTTAGAGAAACTTATAACGCTTAAGCAGACAATCATACTCGTACATTTGTTAATGAGTTTGACAGATACAGTGTTAGTTATAACATTAGTCACCTAACAAATAATGAGTTTTACAGACACAGGATTTTATATAAGAATAACAAATGCTTACGAAAACGTAGTTTAAAAGCAGATGTCCATATCAATCACTAGAAGTATTTTTCTGACAGAATTATACATAAATCAACAATTATGTATTATACTTATATACACAAAACCTAACATTTTCATTATTTTCCATGAATGCTCTGAATGCTAGAATATTCAGCTGTATGAGTTATTTCGTCGATTTAAAAAGCATTATAAATGTATCGCAAATAGGTAATTGAATTTAACAATAACGTTTACATTATAAAAACAAATAAAGTGGACTCATAATGTGAAGTCTATCTAAAGCTTGGTCTTCCACAATCTTAAACGATTGAGATCCTTCTTATCTAGGCTAGACTTAGATAGTCTAAAGTGGGTTGTGATGTAAGTAGGACCGCAGTGAAATAAAAGTTTTCGATCTATTTACTTGAGACGCTATTTTCGCGTTCAAGAGCTTAAAGAAGATAAGAAAGACATTTCAAAAACAGGCTTATGTATTAATTAATTTCTAGTGTTTTAATAGAATTTCAAAACATATTATATGACATTCCCCGGCCTCTTAATATTAATTGTTTATTAACTTTAGTCTATTCTAAATATGTAAATATTCTATCTCTATATCTCTAATATCTCTAAAGTAGTTAGTCTAACATAATAATATATTTGTTTGTGCTGTTCTTAAAACCACAGATTCGCGTAGGGAAAAACCGACCAAATTTATTTGTATTTAGATTTAGTAATTTTTCCCTGTCTAAGCACCTATCATTTTTGTAAATACTTTGACATTAACAAAATCAATGCCAAAGGCGTTGGAGCCAAATTATCTAAAAGAAGAAGAAGAAGAAAACATATTAGAACTATTTTATTTTAATAGTAACGTAATCACTATTATACTTTTTAGTAGAAGTATTTACTAATCTGGAAACACCTTTGCTACGCTTTTAATTTTTGTAACACTATTTAAAATAGAACGAGTTTCCTGATAATGGATCATTTAAATAAATGAACAAAATCATTACAGTATTGAAATCTATTTTAGAACCAGTTTTAAGATGGACTCGTTCTAAAGCCACAGTTTTAGATCTCCATCAGCTCATCCCAGAGCCGAATAGTAGCAAGAAAAAGATCTCATGAAATTATAGTAGCTGCGGATAAACGAAATTATAGGAAGAACTGCTCCGAGAATGAGTATAAATGTATGTACTTATTGTACGCTGACACTAAAATCTATGTTATCATTTTATTTCGTAGGCACTGGCTTGACTGTGCCCCTGGCATTACTGACGTTCATAAGCAACGGTAACCGCTCACCATCAATTGGGCCGTATGCTCGTCTGCCGACAAGAGCAATAAAAATCAATCATTAAAATCATAATCGTCAGAGATCAATGGCCTCTCAATCAGGAAGGCTGCTTTAAAGCGGTTCGCATTGCTACATTTTTGGTTTTCCTACCTATGCTGATGATAGCCTTAAGTATATCAGCGTTACCGTAGCGTGTAGGTGAGCTCTCGGGGCTTAGCTAACACTGGCCCTAGCAAGAGCAGTGATTCGCAAACTACCACCGGATCGGAAACGCGACCCACTGAGAAGATCCGGCGAGAAACTCAGTGGGCTGTACCTATGGGTTAGTTTACTAGCCGACCCCTTCGTCGCGAGCGACGGGTTCGACGAAAACGGTGACCGGTGCTTGAGGTATCTAAAACGCCGTTAGTAGATGACAAGGATCCGAAATGAGCTGCTTAGGGTGACGTCGACTAGTTGGCACTGACCTGTTCCGGCGTGTCGGTTTCGAACGCGTGGCAGTAGTGATCTGCAGGCTCTGAGCGCGGCTGGCGAGCCACCAGCGCGAACAACGCCCGGGAGGACTCACACGTTGCATACGAGATACGACGCAACGCATGTGACATGCGCACACTCTGGTGACAAATGAATAAAAATAAAATTAGTCTACTTTAATTATTAGTCGTACTCTTGTTGAGCGATGCACCGGTGTTCGAATCTCAGGCGGCTACCAATTTTTCTAATGAAATACGTACTTAACAAATGTTCACGATTTACTTCCACGGTGAAGGAATAACATCTATACTATAATAATAATAATAATAATATTATAAAGAGGAAAGATTTGTTTGTTTGTTTGTTTCGAATAGGCTCCGAAACTACTGGACCGATTTGAAAAATTCTTTTTCCATTAGAAGCCGACATTGTCCCAGATGAACATAGGCTACTGTAAAAAAATTTTTTTTTTTTGGTTTCATGTGTGTTTTAATGTTTCCGAAGCGAAGCGAGGGCGGGTCGCTAGTCGTGTAATAAAAATCAAACCCGCAAAGTTATAATTTGCGTAATTACTGGTGGTAGGACCTATTGAGGTTCGCGGGGATCCGCTGGATGCAGGCAGCGCAGGACCGGTCTTTGTGGCGAGGCTTGGGGGAGGCCTATGTCCAGCAGTGGACGTCCATGGGCTGATAGATAGATAGATAGGACCTCTTGTGAGTCCGCGCGGATAGGTACCACCACCCTGCCTATTTCTGCCGTGAAGCAATAATGCGATTCGGTTTTAAGGGTGGGACAGCCGTTGTAACTATACTGAGACCTTAGAACTTATATCTCAAGGTGGGAGGCGCATTTACGTTGTAGATGTGTATGGGCTTCAGTAACCACTTAACACCAGGTGGGCTGTGAGCTAGTCCACCCATCTAAGCAATAAAAAAAAAAAAAATTGTTTTGCAAATCAATTCAGCTTTGATGAAAGATAATGTGACTGTCATTACAATGTGGCCTCAACCAAGACGTCCTAATTTAGCGATATTGACTATGGTTAATTTGTTTCAAACGCTTTTTAATTAATACATAATCAATCCAATACAGACAATCCACCGTCTCCTGATGTATGTATATTCTACAGGGTGTAGAAAGTCGTGACGACCAGGAACTTAGTGGAAATGAATAATGATTCGGTAACCGGAGCACCAATACTTATCTTTTAAGTCAGTTCATATTTTTGATTTTGATTGATCAAATCGATTATTTATTACTATCGAGTATTCAATATATCAGTTAAATTAAAATTAAGCTACATTTTAAGCTAAGTACATTTTTTAATGATTCAGAATTATTTTTTTCGTTTGTCCTTTTATTCCATTATGTGGTGTCGGTACAGTATGTCCACTTTTTCCGTTCTACGTCATTTCTACACTCACTCACTTCTCTCTCTAATATCTTCTTTCACACAGTCCATCCATGGCTTTTTATCGTATTATTAGATATTTATTTATTTATTTAGAAACGCCAACAGCAATACACACAAAATATTCAAGCTTAAAATTAACATGTATAAAATTAAGCACTGGTATGTAAGCCAGTTACAGGCATGTACAGCAATCTCTTATAACACTCACTATGACATGTTACATCAATTTTACAAACAGCGGAAAAATAGGGTAAATTTAAATGTTAACAGTACGAAAAAATATATATATATATATTTGAAAATAACATGAAAACAAGAGTTAACTACTTAACATTCTCTCATCAATTATTATTATAAACAAGGGAACTTGGATGCTAGTTTGTTTTTGAGACCAGGCCACGTGTCGTTATAATTGTCGATGCCGTCAATTAATGCACATATTTGGTTATATTCACTACAAATCTTTGATAAAAGGGAATATCTAAGGAGGTTTGTTCTACATAATATAGGTTTGCTAGATAATATAGGTTATCACAATATTATCTAGCAAATTTCTCAGAATATTTTTAATTATCCACACATACCTTGTCTTCTGGGTCGCATACTTTGACTCCCGAGAGCGCAACAACCACGAGTACGGGAACCGCACGCCCAGACTCCTGAAACAACAAATCCATTTTCATTGCATATACGGGTCAACGAACTCACAGACTTCTTGGTGTTGAGTGGCTACCGAAGCCCGTATACTTCATAATATGGAAGCCACCACTCAACTTGAGACTTGAGGCCTGTGCCGCGATTGTATAGTAATAACGCTAATTATGTTTTTGTGTATTTTTGTTGTATTTTACAGTGTGCTTTTAGTGCGAGTTTTTTAACGTTCTCGATAGCGTAAAAGTTAACTCAAATTTGTGTGGAGTGGAACGTTTGCTTACGTTTGCCGCTAGGGGCGCTGTTCCAACTGCATTATACTGATTTGAGTTAACTTTTACGCTTTCGAGAACGTTAAGAACTCGCGGTAAGCACACAGAGACATAATCGCATTGTCCGATTCAAATACATCAGTCGTCTTATTCTTTAGACCACAACGACATAAAAAAAAGATGTGTGGTGTCGTGGGACACCGGATAGGAACGATGTTCCATATCATAAAAATACTAATTTTAAGTTTTATTCGAGGTATAAAGAAAATAAAACTGGAGGTTTGGCAACAACCCACGGTCATTCGGTAACGTGCGAACTTATTGTGGTACACTTCATTCACGGTTGTTTACATAAGTGTTAGTGTATTGCGCAAACGAACGCTCTGAGATCGTGGTTAATGAATGATAAAAAAATGTGTTATTTTTTGTACGTTATTACAAAGTTAAGTCGTATATGTGTGCATTACTAATAAAAATCTTACGTTACGGACGTTTTTTCCCGGTTAGGGTACCCGTCCGCATCGTCCCATAAGGAACTTCGTCCCAAAACATATTGATCAATTGAAATAGAGAGATGCAGATATTATGCTTATGAAATTGGACGCATTTGGGAAAATTTTGTAATATTATAAAAATTCGTGCAGACAGAGGAACAACGAATACTTTTGAAATGAGGATGAATTATAAAAAAAAACTGCCATTAATTCAGACGCATCTGCCGTTTTGAATTTACCCCAGTTTTTACGGCGAGGTCCCAGGAATTAATTAGCAGAGAGGTAAGTCAGGGACGGACGGTAAAAATGTGCGGGTAACATCGGGCAGGTGTAAAATATGGCTGCCCAACAAACCTGAACAAAAGCAAGTCAAAAATTACAAATCAAATTAACATAATTCTGTTAAGGGGGTTGAAGGGTGAGCGCTCGTGAACATGCTTCACACTACGTAATATTAAGCATTTAAAACAAATGGATGCATAATCGTGTGCAGACTGGAAATCTCAAAAGAGATGTAATAAGAAATGTAAAAAAGATTGTAACTACACTTGAGACCTTAGAACTTATATCTCAAGGTTGGTGGCGCAATTACGCTGTGGATGTCTATGGGCTCTAGTAGCCACTTAACACCAGGTGGGCTGTGAGATCGTCCACCCATCTAAGCAATAAAAAAAGCGATATCGCTTGCTTATATGTTTCATTCATTTTCTAAGAAATATATCCTTCCTACTATTCCTCTCTCTTTTATTATCATCATCTCTGTCTCTACATCGCCTTATGAACCATGGCCTGATAGAGCAATCAATATCTTCCATGTATGTCCAAATATATTGTTATACATTCACCCAAATTGTATCGCTACAGGCGTCCTACAGTAAGAACAAAAGAATTATTTTCAAATCAAAATGCGTTTTTTTTAATAACCCTAAAAACAATTTAAAATATTCATTCATTTTTTCCTCAGTTGAAAGCATTGTGAGAAAGACGTAAGACAGTAAAAGTCACCCAGGAGAGCTATAGGTACCGAGGACTGAGTTAGGAGCGTAGCGATAACGCTGTTCATATTGACACTCATATACAGACTCAAAATACATAGAAATCACTGAGCCTAAATATATAAGTGCTATTTTTGACGATTAAAAAAATATAACTCTCTCAAAAAACTGCCAATAAAATAAAAACATCGTAAAGTAAAAATCAAATTAGGATTATTGATTGGCACATTTAATGAGTATTTTGACAGTATTGTACCACTATCTTGTCTATTTATGGTGTGAAGCCATGCGATCTGTGGCATAGCTACTAGATATTATAATAACATTTAGATTTAATCTCCTCTTGTCTGAAAGTGAAGAGCATACGAGCTAAGTTTCTTTTATTTTTATTGCATAGATGGATGGACGAGCTCACAGCCCACCTGATGTTAAGTGGTTACCGGAGCCCATAGACATCCCAACGTAAGTGCCGCCACCCACCTTGAGATGTGAGTTCTAAGGTCTCAGTATAGTTACAACGGCTGCACCCTTCAAACCGAAACGCATTACTGCTTCATGGATGAAATAGGCAGGGCGGTGGTATCTGCCCGTGTGGACTCACAAGACTTCCTACCACCAGTAAGAAAGTGTCTATAGACTTAGGTAATTGATTAATGTAGTTTGGCTAATAATGTAATAAATTGATTAAGGCGATATAAAACATGAACAAATAAACGTTGTTACGTCGATGTTTCCGGTCACCGTCCTCGTCGAACCCGTCGCTTGCGACGAAGGGCTCGACGAGTGAATTAACTCATAGATACAGCCCACTGAGTTTCTCGCCGGATCTTCTCAGTGGGTCGAGTTTCCGATTCGTTGGTAGATTCTGCGAAGCACTGTTCTTGCTAGGGCCAGTGTTAGCAACACACCCGGTTTGAGCCCCGTGAGCTCACCTACACGTCAAGAAGCTGATATAGCCTCTCAAGGCTATCAGCATAGGTAGCAAAAAAACCGTCAATGTGTCACGAAATCAACTTCCGCTTCCGCGCATGACACAATGTCCTAGGCCTAGGAAAACAAAATGTCGGATGTGACAGAGCGACCGGAGGCGTTCCGGAGCCGGAGTCGCTTTCATTAGGCATTTTAATTAAGAGTACGCAGATCCTCACTAAGGCCAATAACGACCATCACGTTCTACCTGCGCCCTTTTAGAAGACTGTAACCCACTGGTTACGTCGAACAGGAAAATTGAATTGCCGAATATACTTTTTTATGAACTTTTAAATCGTCAGCTTTTTTTTGTTTGAAATATTACCAAGAAAGTAAAATTTATCATCGAACCGAAAGAACCTTCATGGATTTATTAGTAATAGTTGGCTAATGGTTCGTTTGAGATTGTCATCATACTTTTGAATTGAAACTAGATACATAATACAATATTTTTATGAAAAAATAGTAAATAAAAGTATTTTTAATACGCTTTTATTAGCTTCAGAGTTATGTATGTTAGTATGTATGTATTTTTTTTATTGCATTTATAGGTAGACGAGTATACGGCCCACCTGATGGTAAGTGGTCACCGTCGCTCATGGACGTCAGCAATGCCAAGGGCCAAAGGCAGTGCCAAGCCGCTGCCTACCATAACATAATCTTTGAACATGATTTTGACCCCTTCAAAACGTCGGATTAACTCGAAATTTGGTATACTTATTTGGGACCGATGACAATTCAATATTGAAAAAAAATTAAATTCAACTAAAAAATGAAAAATAAATAATAGTTTAAAAAAACCAAAAAAAATACGCTTTTATAGAAAACCTCACCCCACTCTTTTTTTACAACAAAATCATTTTTTCTTACATTATTTTTAATTCAAATTTATTAAGATTTATTTTCTATTTTTTAGTAGGAGTTTCTATAAAAGCCTATTTTTTAGTTTTTTTAAACTATTATTTATTCTTATTTTGATTGGTCTAAAAATGAGAGACTTGTCAACTTCGTGGTTTTATAAATAACTAGAGGTCCCGCAGTAGTCGAAATTCGACTATAATTAATTGGAATTGTAAGTTTGTACACTATTATGATTGTATTTTATACTTCTATAATCACAAATTTCGCCAACACTACACTATAAAAAATATTAACTAAGACAAACAATATTTAATCTATACTCAATTTGACAACAGACGTCAAGAACAAAAGTTTGACAATAAATAGTATGCACGCGTGTGTGCGTCAAATACATGGTATGTAGCGTGTGTAACGTTTTCTTTATTGATTTAATGTATCTTTTATGCATTATTTTAAATAAATATTAGCATTGTGCACTTCTTCTCTATATTCTCTATAAGTGTGGAAAATTTCATACTCCTCCGTCCGTGCAATTTTCGTAAAAAGGGATACAAAGTTTTTGCTTCGTGTATTAATATATAAATAATTAAAATAGGCAATAAACACAAAGTAGACGTGTGTTTGGATGCTGCATGTTTCTTACTTGTTCCGAAGAAAATTCTGGAAAGACCTATCGAGCCGAGTGCCGCTGAAACGCTAAAAGGTGAATCACTGTTCTCCTCGCCATTCTCTCGTAAAACCCATTATCATTAAGACCCTCTGATTTTATTTTACGTTACATGAAACAATAAATTAACCTATTAATGATAAAATCCAAATCGATGCCTATATAAATAGAGTTCTCATACGCAAGGTGTTTTGAGTTTATTTGGAACATAAACATGAAAACTCGAAATGACCCCCACTAAGTTGTAGCCACTAATTACAAAGCGAACAAGAATATAACCAGTCAACTTATTCTTAGCGGTTTTATCAAACATGTTATTATGGTATACTACTTTTTTCCCCTACCTAGCTTTTTACTGGCAGCCTAAGAACCTATTCCAGCTACGCCCGGATGGGTAGGTGAGCTTACGGGCTCAACCTGAGAGAATTTGCTAACACTAGCCCTAGCAAGAGGGCAAGAGTAGTCCTTCGCATAATCTGCCACCAGATCTGTTTCGCGACCCACTGAGAAAATCCGACAAGAAACTTTAAATTGGCAAGAAATTTATCTGGCTAAGATCTTGTCATCGCCTAACGAATAAGATTCCCAGTATACTTGTATTGGGAGATGCGAATGTTGTAATGACTCGTCAGATAACCTGTAAAATATACACTGGACATAGGTTCACGAATGTCTTCCGTGATG